>NW_020653852.1:6264830-6344779 GCF_003589595.1 Hyposmocoma kahamanoa | reverse complement strand
CAAGTGATATATTTGTCTATTGTTGCATGTCAAATCCAGTACGGCGGCTACAGTGGGGAAAGAAATTGAGTCCTGTGTAATCCTAATATAGTATTTACCACGTATTTACAAATAAATCCAATTTCTTTTGGTAAATACTAATTTTGCGGTCCTATATTATTGATGGAGCAGATATAATAAATAAGCATGTGTTATTTTAGCGACAAGAAAAAATATGATTTGCTACTTGTGCAAATTAGTTTCACACGCTTTGTTCTCGTTTTGTCAGTAAGTATTAATAAATGGTCAGTGATTTAAATCACTGACGTTTACTGTTAACAATAAAAGACAAATAGACCAAGTGATTTATAAAGACGCTTTATTACGTCAGTCCTAATTAAATTTGTTCATTATTATGTTGCGCACATTGAAAAGTTATTCATGCTTCTAAATACAAGAAAGGCCTATTTACATTTTGTGTAGTTAACATAGAAAATCAAAAGTACACTATGTGACGATTTGGGTGTAATTTGTGATTGTCTATGTATGTGTCCATGGCACTCGCCACACAGAATTTCCTTAGTGCGGGGCTATGTATGTGTGCGACGAAGAAGCACTTTGCGTGCAACAACTTTACAACCAGTTACAAGTAGTTTATATTCGTAGTTGTCAAAAACTACGAAGGAAGTAACCTAACGTAATATCGTCAACCACATTACGTGGCATAGGTAAGTCTTTCCTAAATTTTTTGAGCAAAATTTTTCCTAAATTTGTTGTTCTCCGAAGACGGATTCAAACTTTCTATGATTTTTTTGGTCCGTGCATCACGAAGAGGCTCGTGAGTGGTGATTCAGATGCGTCTGTTGCGGTGCATAGATCATGCATAGCGAAAAATGGGCAAGGTCATTGCGTGGAGATGCGATGTCACTCTGTAACTGGTTAATTTATTTATATGAAATAGGCGGGGCCGGTGCGTGGCTACCGGCTGTGCGAGATAATTGGTAAAATCACGCACCGTGCTTGGGAAGCCGCCTAAGTAACGAGTTGATAATCTAATATCATTCTGGAAAATGCTATGTCAAGCATGTGGAGTAACAAATAAACTCTGCTACCAGTTAGTACAGTACCACTACTTCGCTTTGTATTAAAATGTAGGTGGGGATTATGTACAAGTTTGCACAAGTGTCGTATAAATGGCTACGTTTGTGACAACAGAAGTATATTGATATTGACAAATGGGAAAACACAATACGAATTACTTAAATAAAATGTACCCAGTCAAGAGCACGTCAAGGTTAGCGTTTAAGATTTAAATTGTAGTCTATGCTGCTTGCAATAAGAACAGTCCAATAAACAAAATAGTTAAACGTTAGACGGGACTAATAAGTTCATACACAACATAAATTTCTTCTTTGTGGTGTTATATACTAGAGCGTCGGTTCTATTTTTTAGTGGAAAGTGGAAACGATTTCGAATTTTGATAATAATAGAATTTTTTCAGACATTCAATCATAGTTCATATTTGTTGGAAATAAATGTACTTAACAAGTTTAGTGTTAGAATTTACCCAGCTAATGTCAGGGCAAATGGCCACCTCCCCATCATTGGGGACTTCCACCGAATTGCCAATGTACTCAAGATACCGTTTGAGCTGAGATATATGCGATTCAGAGCGATACTACACGATGCGTTGCGACGCATAAACGTTAACGCTGTGTTACTATGTGTGAATTAAAGGGTAAATTAGAACTACATGCCACTTGGTGCGTTAAAACGGGCGCGCGGCGACGGAACGCATGTGCATCGAACAAGGGGCCAGGAGCAGAGATGGGAAAAACTTTTTAAACGTTAATACGTTGTGCCTTTTTTAAAAAAGCGTGCTTTTCTGAACGCATTTTATTTTTAAACTTATAAAATCGTTTAGAAAAACGTTTAAGCGTTTAGACTTTTATGTTAAAAAAGCTTGCAACGTTGTGTTAATAGCGAAAAGCAAGAGTAGACCACTAAAGGTTTTAAGATAAGCAAGTTTCTTGTAAAAGAAGACTTTTATTTTTATTTATAAAATTATTATTCACATTGACGAATTAATTTGTTTAGGAAACAGACGGCGAGACTTGAAATATAGGCACATAAGTTGAAAAGCGTGCTTATTTTAAAAAGCAAATTTTTTACCCAGTAGCCAGGAGATGAAGCGAGGACGGGTGCTGTGAGGCGTAAGTAAGCGGCGGCGGCGTTACGTCGTGACACTGTATTACTAGTGTGGCACTCGGTGAGTTGAAATTATGGCGTTGCGACGGCTCAACGCACCAGCAGAATCCTTGTGGCATCGCTCTCAGCAGTGACATACTTCGCTTTCTGATAATAACCCTATTAAAGAAATACGTAGAATCGTTTTGTCATACTTTTTTTATGATACACGTGACGGGGCACGAACAAGTCGTGCGCACTCAAAGCTTTAAATCACAAAGATCTGAGGGGCATCATCACTGCACCCGTCGCGCTGCCACGAGCCTCTAATTTCGCCAGCACTACTTCAAAAAAGGAACGTTATAATTTACACTTTTTTTTATTTTACTGCTTGGCGACAGAAATAGGTAAGGTGGCAGTATTTCCTTGGATGAACTCTTTCACATCTATTGCTACTACAATATTACTATATTTTACTTTATTTATTTTGTATGCGAAAATGAGACAAAAAATCGTATTTTCTTTCTTCCTATCCTCCTTCTCTTCTGGCCGTCCCTAATTACTGAGCATCATGACTTTGAGCAAGTACACCATCAATCAATCTTCTCCAGTGTACTCTGTCTTTGCCTAGGTGGAGCGCGACGCTCACAGGTACTGCCAGATCTTCAGCCACTTGGGTATCTACACCATCGGCTCGAATTTCGTCTCTTTTTTTCTCTATCCTATAATCTCTCTTTCTAGACTATCAGCACTTCTGCGTGAAATGTGGCCAAAGAATTGCTAAATGCGGAGTAAAACGGCTGCGTTTGCAACCGTAATTAGTCAAGCACGGATACAGGCAATCCTTAATAGGAGACGCCAACACCACATCTCAAACTTCCAATAAACTTTACGAAATATATATAGATTACGCTGGTGTTTCAATAATAGGTAAAGTAATTTTTCTATCAATCGTCAACATACTCATATACGAGTTCATACATGCACGAGAAACAGCCTTCCTTTATTAAAAGTCGATTAAAAATAGAATACATCGTTCAATATCAACAAACATTATGACCCAATCAATAGAGCACACACCATAGTGGTCAATGGATCGCGTCGTAGATTGTTACCAATTAGTAATTACATTAACAGGCATAAAACCAAGCTGTTCTTTGTTTTCTAGAAACGTACCTTACAGTAGTGTAAATGCTATTAAATATGGCGTCTTACGATTATGCCACAAACGAAGACGAGTTTATTGGAAATTAATCTATTTTTTGGATCTAAAATCGCGTGTTTTATTATTATTATTGATACATAGATTTTTTTACAAAGTTTTATTACGTTACCCTTACCTGGTTACCTACCGGCAGCCCCGGTTTGGCAAACAGTCGCTGGTTCGAGTTTAGTCGAATAGAAAGGAATTTTTCTTTGTGTTTGTTTATTGTTGTATCACTAATAGCAACAAACTAGCGGAGTATTTTCACAAAGAATACATGAATATCATGGCAGTAAAAACATAATAATATTCAATAAATAAAATCGCGTAAAATATTACACGATTATTTTAAATAAGAACCAACGTTTCTGGCTCCTTGTAGGTCCCAAGGTCCCAACAGCTAATTGAAATAGCATTAGCAATCAAGCACTTGTATCTAATATTGATGCAAACCGTCATATTCTGAACTTTACTTAAAAAAATAATTATGTAATACTAATGGAGTCAGCATGTTAGAAAAAGTGTAGTATTTCTTTGGCGACGTATTTTTTTTAAACAATTTTTTTTTCATGATACAAAATACGCGACGAAAATTTTTTTTTTATAATAATATCAAGTCACGGGACGAACGAGTCGTGCACCTGATGGTAAGCGACGCGCCTGTCCATAGCAGTTGCAGTGCCATTCGGAGCTTTAAATCGCAAAGATCTGAGGGGCACTGCCACTGCCCGTCATCCTGAGACATAAGTTGACAAGTCCCATGTGCCTGTAATTTCATCAGCACCCTTACCGTTCAAAACTAGGGCGCAGTACTTATGCTCACATTACACTGCTTGGCGGTAGAAATAGGTACTTCCCTGGATGAACTGTTTCACGGGCTTTACTGCTACTACATCTTCATCATTCTAAATAATAAGAAACAGTCCGTATTTTAATAGTTATTTGTTATTATTTTTCAAACTTTACCGTGGGAATCGAGATTCAGTATAAGCACAATTGTTAGCGAAATACGATTGAAAAACATTCTCACGGGGTTACAACATTGTTCTAATGTCTGTGTTTCACCTTATTGAGTGTATTGAATATTACTGGACGAGTAACGAGTATAATGAATGTTTTCGCATATTTCCACGTGCGTTTCTTTCTTACACGATGTTGATAAATAGACAATTTAATGCCAATTCAAAAGTATAGGGGCCTTAGTGACTTGATATTGTTTGTCGGCCAAACTAAACGGGTTTTAGGTTCCTTTGAATTAAATCTCTTTCATATCCTTTGTGAAAGTTTTCCCCTACTTATCTACTTTCATAGTTATTCTGAACTAAAATTGAAAAAACTTTTGGACTTGTTTTGTTTCCGTTCTATACGGTATAATTGCGATTTATTTTTAAAGATTAATGAGGCGGTAAATTGACTAAAGTGAACTTCAAAAACAACTTTATTTTTTTTACTGTTTCAGCAGATTTGCATTAGCGGCGCTGTTTTTTTACAATAATACGATACCAAGTGTCAGGACAAACAAGTCGTGTGCCTGGTGTTAAGCGACACGCCTGTCCATTGTAGTGCCAGTCAAAAATCACAAAAAAAGTCATTGTAGAGACACTGCCACTGCACTTATCACCCTGAGACATGAGTTGAGTCCCATATGCCTGTCATTTCACTAGCACCAATACCCTTCAAAACCGGAACACTGTAATGCTCACATTACTGGTTGGCGGCAGAAGTAAGTAAGGTAGTAAAGTGCTACTGTCCTTATCATGAACAACGTTGACATTTCGAATTTGAGTCATTCACTTATCTGGACTCGACGAAGCGAGATCTACAACCTCCTATAAGCGGTTTTTTATATCTTATATAGTAGCAGTTTTATTGTTAAGCAACATCAGAGTAATTAGCTTAAAAAAAAAAGAAAAATTCTCAGGTGTCAATAACTCGAAAGTGAACAACATACAAATTCGTTGTTTATGACAAGGAGAGCAGAGTACGTCCCTGGACGTACTCTTTCACAAGCTCTACTGGTACTAACGGTTTACCGTTTTAATTTATGTCCATGTTTCGTCGTCTCATTTAATTCCTGGTTCTACTTAAGAGCTGTTACAAACGGCGGCTTTTAGCAGTCATACAAATGCAATGCAAACGCGATGCAGTAGCTAATCGTCAACCTTTACACGCGGGCGCGATTTTAAGCAGCGATGCAAGCGCGTGACTGCATCGATACTAACTCACAATTGCATCCCTACACTTGGGATTTATAGGCGATTATGCAATCACGCGTTTGTATCGATGCAATTGCGTGTTTGTATCGATGCACTCCCGCGTTTGTATCGATGCAGTCGCGCGTTTGCATCGATGCAATCGCAAATGTAGTGATGCAATCGGGCGTTTCACAAACACTCGTTTGCATCGCTGCTAAAAGTCGCCAAGTCCCCGTGTGTAACCACTCTGTCTTAAATTAAACTCTACACTATCCACTTAGGATAGACGGTCCCGTATAGTACGTGATAGTGAATAAACCCTGGTATCGCTTTTAATTCTGGTTGTTTTTGAATGCTATGTGCTTCTATCTATTAATTTTATTTCTTATGACAGGGCGTACAACGAATGGCTAAGGAGTTGTAGCTCCGTGTGCTGGTCTCATTACGCTTAACAAATTACAAACACCACAAAGATATTTTGCGACTATGATACGAAGTAAAGGGCGATTTTTGAAAGTCGTCATTAAGGCGAGGTACCACGCCAGCACATCAAGCTACACATTGACGTATCTTCTTCCGTTGCACTGGTGGCGATTTTCGAACAAAAATGTGTAGTCTGGTGTGCCGTTGTCCGTATTTAAAGGCGAGCGTAGATTTTAGGAGGTGAGTTGTGGGGGGTCGCACCTTACGTACCGTAATCCGCGCGGTGTAAATTAATATGAATAAAATAAGAACAGGCGCAAAAAAATTGACGTCGGCAAGCGCCCGATGGCGAATGCCGCGCAGCGGGCGGCGCGTAGTTTCGTTAATCCGCTGGGTAATTTGGGGTAATGTGAATTTAATTACTATAGGGCTTCAGTAGAAAACCAAAATTTAGCAGGTTCTCCATAGTACTTAAAGAAAAACATCTCAACATAAAAATTATGGTACAACGTTAGATTTTATTGTATAATAATTCGTTTTAGATTTTAGCTTGTTTCCAGGAATTTATAAGATCAAATAAAGTACTCTTATCGTGTAACAAATGAAACAGTTTTTCCCGCTTCTCCTTCGGTGACTCACCTTAACGACTATATGGTTGTGAAATAAAAAATTGGAAGAGAAATACGGTACATCATTTATTCATAGCATACGACATTGTTCAACAATTGTTGTTCAAACTTAAACCTACCACTTTTATTCCACAATATCGTATTAAAATCTACATCTATTGCCAAGCCTTTAAAATAGCCTGAAGTTGTATAGTGTACCAACTTATACGAGTTCCACTAAAAGCCTTACGTTAGTTACGTAAGCGCCGAAATACGATGGTCTATTTAGGAATGAAGCAACCAAAATTGTATTGTACAGGTATTTAACAATATTCTTTATTTTCTCCAAAAGGGAATTTTGCATAGAAAAGAAATATTTGTTTTATTAAATATCAGGTTTTGTTTTACTTTACTACCATGATATTAATTTTTTTTTTGTGAAAATACGTCACTAGTTTGTTGTTATTGTTGATACAAATATCGAACAACAGAAAGAAAAAATCCTTCAATCTGACTGAACTCGAACCAGCGTCTGTTACCACACAGGGGCTACCGTTCTTACCAATTACCTACAATAGTAAAAGTAAGGTTTGTAGCATCTGCACCCGGAGTCGGTTTTTTGCAACGGAACCTGAATGAGCCCAAATGCGAGTATCATGTGATCCCGGGACTGGTTGCTTGTCAAAAGTAATTAAATTTGAGTCGCATCCAGTCCCGGGTTCAGTAGTACCGCGGGAGATGACATTAAATTTGTATCGTCTGAACCCGAATTCATTTTCGATAGATGTTGGTACATTTTGTTGCTTTATGACCTTGTTTCCGAACACAATTCTGATGAAATAATCTTAGCGAATAGGAGGCAGTTCATCGTTCCAAATCTTCGCTTTATTATTTAATTGTATACAATAAACGACGAATAGTGTCTGATGCTTATTTGATGCCTTTGACCTGGCAAGGGAATTAATCTGGTTAGTATGTGTAATACAATATATTAACAGACAGACAACCACACTAATACATCTGATCTCAAAGTAACTAGGGTATTCCCTGTACTAGGAGCACGAGAGGAACGAAATTGGGCAACGGGGCGCAACCCGGTACACCCAGACCAGCCCCCGTAGTATGCCGCCTTGATAAAGATATTATATAATTTTATCACAATAGCGATGTGGCGAGCACCGTGACGTCAGATATTTATATCATCGCAAGTGCCGGCGACCAATGACTGCAAAAGATTAACACAGTGCCAAACGTAGCTGCAAGGTCACAGGTGATTTTAAAACATTTGCAGAGTAATTTTATGAACGTAAAAATTGAGCGCAAGAAACGAGATGAAAAGATATTCTTTGTTTCATGGTTTTCGCAGCGATGATTAAACGAAAAAGACAGCTAGCTATATAGGCAATTTCATATCGCTGTCCTTGTCCTTCAAAATGTATAACAAGAGTTCATTACCAAATAACCAAACTTAGATTTACCAACTGAATTAAATATTGTCACGGGGAGGTATAATACATATATTCTGCGATGCTACGGCCACTGATCCATTTCGAAGAGCTCGTTTCTGTTAGGCCGTCGAGGTTGTTAAATAAATATATGTACATACTCGTATATACATAAAAAAGCATTGCATTTAATCAAGTTAGCCTATTAAGATACTTGATGGAATCAGCCACAATATAATTAAATCCATTAATTGAATGATAGCCGCAATAATTAAAATTGTTGCTGCCATCTTGTGTTAGATAGGCCCACATCACGTTACAAGGATATATGTTGCGTGGTCATTTCAAACAACGTCTTGCTTTATTGATTTTATGAATAATCTTGAATATTGTTTTACTACTATGATATTTTAATTTATTTTTTGTGGAATTAGTCACCACCATTAGTCCAAACTAATTTTATAAATGCGAAAGTAACTCTGTTTTGTCTGTTACGTTTTTACGCCTAAACCGCTAAACCAATTTTGATGAATTTTGGTACAGGGATAGACGGGACTTCGGAGAAGGACATAGGATAGCTTCTGGTCACATAAGTAAATCTTAAATGGGGTGAAACAGGGGACGAAAGTTTGTATGGATGAAAAGACTGTAAATCGCTAATGTGCCTTGACCAGGATCACGGCAATAAAATAGGATACTTCGGTCCACAAAAATATATTCCATAGTTAAGTCAAAAGGAAAAAGCTGTAATAAGGTATATAAAAAACAGGTACAACGCTACAAAACACTGCCTACTTAAATAATAAAAACGTGCGAGACTTACCCCGAAAGGGCCTAGTTATACAGTATTACTAGGTTAGATTAGCATTAAAATTGGCACATGATTTAGGTTGGTAACTGGTAAAAGGATCAAAATTAGACGCAATTAAAAATTAGAGCAGCACTGCTCGCTACAGCGGTTGAGCAGGGAGTGACGACAGAACGAAGCAAAATGAGAATGGCGAAGCAAACGAATTAAGGACGATTCAAAATTTGAAAACGAGTGGCCAGGAACCAGAGAAAAAGTGACAAAAAGGCGACATGACGATGGAAGGAGGTCACATCGTCACATGGAGAACCAGTAAAAATATGAAATGAAAAAAAAAAAACATTCCGTCGATACTACAGGACTCGGAACCTACGTCTTTTTGCCAAACCAAATGCTGACTTAACTAAATTGCGGCGCGGCGATAAAAACAGAAAAAACTTATTACACAAGATCTGTAATAAGTACAGAAAAATTTGTAAGGTTTGGTGAATTGATCTTTAGTTCAGTTGGTATAATCGTGACCCAGGTGGTAAGAAATATAAAACCGTTTATTGCACACATTTTTTTTTTTTTTTGTGTTCGATTTTCGTAGTAGTAATTAAAACATCTTGTTTATTTCAATCTTCTATCTCTGCATTTTCCTTCACGTTCGCTCTGTGATATTTATATGGTTGTTATAGCAACATCCATCCGTTCCATATGACCAAAACATCGAAGCATAGATTTCATATTCTGGTCACAAACATCACCTCTTCCACCACAACGCTCCCTTCTTAATTTATATTTACTTAGGGTTATTTTCGCTCGAAGAGACGTTTTATTATTGAGGCAAAGTTAAATGGCGACAATGCCTAGGTGATCAGCGACTTTCTAAGTTGCTAGTACCCAATATTCATCAATGTAAGCAATGGCTTATGATAAGAAATATAAACTAGTTTTACGGATAAATGTTGAATAGACTGCATGTTAAATTCAGCAAGTATGGTAATATTTGATGATGCTGCAAACGGTTATTGATTGCTCACCTGGTAGTCTGGGCAGTTACTGGCCTGTTGACCGTTTCGGATTTGCTAACTGCCAAGTTATCTAATACTTGAAAACTCGTTCGAGAATCTCAGATTCCGATTCTATTTATATTTTTATGAAGAATAAAGGCGGTTACACACTGCGACTTTTATCAGCGATGCAAACGCGATGCAGTCGTTAATTGTCTACCTTTACACACGCGCGCGATTTTAAACAGCGATGCAGTCGCGCGTTTGTATCGGTACAATCGTTATCACTGCAAAAAATGGCCATCCACTCTAAGAAGGCCTGTATGAAAGATTGACTTTTTTTTGATTGCCAAGAGAGGTTTGTCAGGATCGTCTAAGTGGCGATCGAAAGTCTCTGCTTACCCCAATTGAATTTAAGGGCGCGTTCCCATTATATCGTAACATTTTATTTATCGCTGGACGACTGTCGCGTCTAGCCTGTTCACGTATCACAACTATCTGTCGTGACTGTGTCGTGGACGTTTATTTTATCGTTGAACGACTGTCGTATCTAGCTGTTCCCACTAGATCGTGATGACAATTTATCGGTTCATGGCACCCGCCTTGTCGTTTGCACGACAGAATCGTTTGAAGCTGCGATTATCTGACGTCACATTTTTATCGTGACGTTTTATTTATCGTCGGACGACTGTCGTTCTAGCTCTTCCCATTGTCACGACAGTCTGTCATGGTAGCGTCAAAAAAGTAATGATCGACAGTGAAACGTGCTGTTCTATGTATTAATTAATTTAAATATACAAGTCACGACACTTTAAACTGCATGACTATCTGTCATCGCGACATAATGGGAACGCGCCCTAAGGGCGGAGTATATAATAATGATTGTACTATAAATGTAAATATTTATTTTTGATTATATTTACTTTGTAACATAAACATTGATACATTATCATCATAATTTTAATCGAAAGATGTCCACTGCTGGACAGAGGCATCTTTTAGAGATCACCACAACGACCGGTCTTGCGCTGCTAGCTGCACTCAGTGTTTTCGCGTTATGTACTCCAGTAGGTGCGTCATCAGCATCAGCGCCCGGCGCGCGGGTGGATATATTGGCTCGGTCCGCTCGCACCTTTAAAGTGCTTGGTCTAGCGTATAACGTTTGTTTATGATTTCGACGTGTGGATCTACCCGCTCGTAGCCGCTTCGTCATTGTGAAAGGGAAGGCGCCAAGACCAAGGGCGCGCGGCGCCCGCACTCCAAATGAGCCCTTTGGTTTCATATGTAGATTCATAGGTTTCATAGGTTCTGCGAGCAATGTGTATTATTGGAATAATGTTATTTGATCCTCAAACAAATAATTGATCTAAAATGTAAATATGCAGATTTTTAAATAAACTATATTTTTTTTTGTTTGATATATATCTTAATTGTTCCACCTATATTAGTTACCTAAATGAACTGCATTCAAGGTACCACTATTATTATATTTGAGTATACCAAATTAATATTTGGCATTCAAAAGTAATATCCTCTTTTTTTATCATTGGTTTTTTCTTTTAACGATTGATGACATTTATAACCAGTATATTTATGACATTGATCTCCTAATAAATCTTGGTTGCTTGATAGCGCCCACTATTGACTAGGTTATGTTAGATTAGCATATAAAAAAGCAGCACGAGCTGGGCGAGTGAAGCGAGCTTGTTGCGGCAACGGCCGGCGAGTGCCAGAAGCCAATGTGTTTGTTTCCAAACATGTTTACAGGTCAAATTGTATTATAATTATATAATATTAGTATACAAATATAATCAACATTTACTTTGTTTTAAACATTAGTATCTAAATTTTATTTTTGTCTTAGTTTTCAGGCCCAAAATAAAACTAGCAACGTTAATTTATACAAATCAAACATTTTTTGCGTAGCTCAGAACATATTAAAATATCGATCGATTTAATTTATCGTATGTCTCAGACAAAGACGATCAATCATTAAAAGGGCGACTGTTTAGATTTTTTGCCTGGTGCTTTTGCAAATTTAAAATGATCATTTAAATTCATGCCGTAATTATAATACTTTGCATGGTCCTTGTTACGTAAAAATGTGACGAAATTTTTAAAGTCATGTTTATTGTTAATGCGTGATATCACGTTTGATGTACAAAATGACGAGCTCTTTTTGTATTCTTTTTGGTAATTACTAATTACAAGCTATAATCCGAAAACACATAAATATTTTAACACGTCATTTTAAAAGTACGTCGTTTGTTAAAAGTTTGAGCTAGACCTAGACTCTCCAAGCTTCAGTATAAGTAGGTACTAGTAGACGGGTTCGCTAGAATACCACGCTAGCAGTTTTCAGCATAATTATGTGAACCAAAACGTGGTTAAGAACTTATACAGAGTGTAATAATATATGACTACATTTCTGGAGTTTGTTGTTATGTAAATAATATGAAAATCAGTCAAACGTGGCCTGTAAAGGGCCCGAAACGTTGGTTTTGTTTGAAAAAACAAATATACGCGATTTAAATTCGAAAAATATTTTCATTTCCAATATGAAAATTGACGAAAAAATCAGTTCCAGTTATCAATTTTGAGAATTCAGAATTTTTACGGTGAAACAAGAATCAGTATTTGAATTTTTTTCATGCGTATTATACAAGCACCAGCTGGAGTGGCGTTGCCAGGCAACCGGATAAAGCCGGACATAGTGAGGCTTTTTGGATGCGTGTCCGATAAAATTATGCGGTGTCAAATTGGACTTTTTTTCGTCTTTTGTTCTGGCTTTTGTTCGTCTTTCTATATTAGACCAAGTTTGGTGTTGTTTTGTTTAATTTTAAGTTTAATTTCGTTGTACAGCTGTTGCTATATTAGATAATTAATATTAATTGATTAATAAAGAAGACTGATTTATCGAGTCCTTAGGTTTTGGCGATTGTTACACATAGGAAATGAAACTATTTTTCCGGATTTAAATCGCGTATATTTATTTTTTCACTATAGTTACAAAAGTTATTAATTAAATACCCTATTTTCAATTTTATAAAGGAACATTCCAATTTACGCTACATTGTTTTACAAATTATTTTATTATAACAATATGAAAAGATGGATGGATTGTGTGAAAGATGACATGGATAATAAAGGTGTGAGTATAACAATGACGGCTGATAGGGGAGAGTGGAAGAAAAATACATGTTGTGCCGACCCACCTAGCGTGGGATAAGGGCAGGAAGAACAAGAATATGAATTTTTATTAAGTTAAATTTATTATAATTAATAATGGAAATTAGAATAAATTAAAACATATTTATTTTAACATATAAATTTTAATTATAATTTGGTAGCAGTAGAGCTCCGTTTGAAAGAGTTCATCCAGGTTCCCTGGACGAACTGCCAGCTTATCTATTTCTGCCGCCAAGCAGTAATGTCAGCATTACTGTGTTCTGGTTTTGAAGGGTAAAATTACAGGCACATGGGACTTGTCAACTTATGTCTCAGGGTGACGGGCGCAGTGGCAGTACTCTTCAGATCTTTGCAATTTAAAGCCCTGAACGGTACTGTAAATGGGTACATGTGATGCTTACCACCAGGAGTACAACTTGTTCGTCCCGTCACTTGATATTATAAAAAAAATAATTAGAATTTATGAAGATGTTTTGATAAATATCAAAAATGCCAGGTTTTACATTAAAAAAAATGTCATGTACTACGACACAAAATCCTTAAAAACGTAGGATGTCCGGCCTTTTTACCCAAATGCCCGGCTTAACTGGCTGGTCTGTCTGGCTATACTGTAGACCTAGCAACTTTAAGCTGAAGTATGGTAACACCTTTTTGATACGCTACAGCTTACACACTATCCATACATTATGAGTATTGCATTGTTTTGCATAACATTGCTAACAGTTTTTAAAAATGTTAAAACATTCCGTGATTTTATTTGAATTCGTATAAAAATGTTTCATCGGACGGTTTACCTGGGTGAAATAAAAAACATCTCTCATATATTCGACATAAAGGCGACAGACTTTACTCTTTCATAGCAGTAATGTACTTTTTCGAGTCTCGTCCTCCACTTCGCGTAGATTCGTTAATGACCAAGGGAGGGCCGGGAATGATATATCCTGCTATTCATCGCAACCAGAGCGACAACAGCTGGGAAAATTCTATTAAAATAAAATTTAAAGTAGTCGAAAGTTTTGTTTCAAAAGGATAGTTCTATTTTGTATTACACTTTTATGTTGTTTTAAATCCCTTATGAATAAAATATTACAGTTCAAAGCTTGGAACTTCATTCAACAAAGGTTAATTTTAACAGAATATTAAAAGCAATATGTTTTTATTATATTGAATCGAATTAATATCATAAATTAACCAAATTCATTTTAAATAAAGCAATCATATATGACTTACATATATATTTTTTATCTAAATAAAAAAAGCATAATAATATAAAATAATTATGTACTTTAATTGTATAAAAAAGTTTTGTAGAAAAAAAATTAAACGTGGTTTTCACCGCTTTTGCGCTGATAGCCTCATTTACAATTTGCAAATCAAGTACAGTAATAATCTCAGTACAGAGTAATAAAACAACCAACCTCAAAAGTCATTCATGCCCTAGTTTGCCAGCCTTAAAGGTGAAATATTTTGTTCAAATTTAAATGGGCCCACTTCTGAAGTACCCTCTTTCTAACAAATAACGAATCATCAAAATCGGTTTACAAATACCGCGTTATTGCGTAACATATTAAAAAAAAACCTAAAGTCGAATTGAGAGCCTCCTCCTTTTTTTGAAGTCGGTTAAAATTTGGCAAAGTTTATACTCCTTAACAAAGACCTAAAAAAATTAGTGCTACATCTTGGGGCTTTACTCATTTACTTTAATTTATTTGTGCAAAAAATTACCTGCGAAATGGAACACTCGTCTTAATAAACTTTCTCACACATAATATTTATCACTCAGTGAGATGTTTTATCACGTTGAATGCAAAGATTAATTAAGAAATGTACATGACACAGAATAAATGTTAGAATAAGAACACTACAGGTACAAGAATATATGAGAAATCGATTCGGGATTCTTGGATTTTTCTCGTTGCACTATATCTTCGTGTATTGAGGAAACAGTGTTCTTTTGTGTTTCGCCTTGTGTATTTCTTTTTTGGGTGCTTCATTCTATCATAAAATCTGTAACGGATAAAAGGATTAAGCAGACAACTAGTGGGAGGGGACAAGGAAGGGCCAGTGTATTTGGTAAATACGTAATTACGGACGTACCTTTTTGGTTGCTACAGCAGAAGCCATTATATTTGTTTTATCTGTAACAATACAATATACATAGTTAGGTTAACGACTTGACGGATGAACTTTATAGATAAACTAGGGATTGTTAAGAGTAGGCATTAAACAAATTGTGCTAATAATCGGCCTAAACAAATACACCTACCTTAACAAATACTTCTTTTGCCGTTAAAAAGACGCCTTGCTTATATTAAGCAAATATTTATTATCACACAAGATGATAATATATAGTACCCTTCATTTCACTGATTAACTTATTCTTCACTTAAATTGTGTACCATATATAGTAAATACGTATTGAAAAGTTTTAGGCAAGCCGGCGGGAATCGAGTTATGTGGACGCCTCGCCACTGCTATTTATATTTTACTGTCTTGTGCCGCTATTTTTGTAATTGTGTAACCTGATTTAGATATAATTGAGGTTGTAATTACTTAATTAACATAAATATATTGTGAAATTACTACACTTGTTCGTTATAATTATTAATACAAAGATCGAATACAGACAAAAATCATTCGATCCGGCTGGATTCGAACCAGCGTCTTCTAGCAAACCTAAGCTAAGCTAGACGCTATGCCAACTAAGCCACGGAACGATTCAGCGAACCTTACGATTTTTTTATATGTATTTGTTGCAGATCTTTGTTTTGGTTTTAACGACTTTTTTGGCGTAGCGCCATCTGTGAGAAATCTATTTCTTCACTCAGTCAGGTACCAGCAGCAGACTAGAGATGTCACTTTAATAATTGTAATTAATTTGATTAAATATAAAAATATAGATTTTAAGACTTTCGTGGTTATTCACTAAATGATTATCACTAGTAACAGATTTCTTACCACGGTAAATATAAAAATGTTTCACCACCATGATATTCAAAATTTTTATGCGAAATTACTCCACTAGTTTGTTATAATTATTAATACAAAGATCGAATACGTAGAAAATAATTAGGTTTCCTACAAAATTGATCCCATGTGCTTACAGCGGACATAGTACCTACATTAGTTACGTGTAATTAGGCAAAAAGACGCCAGTTAAATTCATTTTATTTTCACTCGAGAAAAATGGATTCAATCAATCGTCCAAGTCTCTATAATAAAACAAAAGTCAATTTCCATAAAAAAAAGTATGAAGCCATCAATACAATCTAAACATCCATTGCGGTTCATCAATTGAAATTATTCCTGAGTTAGATAGATACCGAAACTCCCCTCCGTCATAATTTATGAAGATCGATACGTCTACGTCCCCATTTAATTAACAGGAAAGAATTTTTATAGGTAAAACTGAGGAAATATGATAAATAGACAATATTTACAGTTTGGGAAACTTATTCTGAAAATTAGTGGCAAATGCAAGAATGAACCAAGACATTATAAAACAGCGTTGATTAGTTAAAGTGCTTCTGAATAACAAGCAACATTATGGCGATTTTCGGGAGTGAAATCTACTGGAATTTCCTGCATACTTGAGACGTTTCGGTGCTTGGCAAAATAACTTGCCGGTGTAAGATGCTTTTGAAAGCAGCTTGTTAAAGTGGCCTCAAGAATTCTGACGCAAATTGAGACGCCTAGCGCTAAACCGACACGACATCTTATTCGCGGGTATCACATAAATGTCAATAATATTATACGTATTGCAGGGTAGGTGTCCTTTATGTGTTGTAAAAATATTTTGCTCTCAGATTCTAGAGCTTGTGTTGGTGTAGTAAAAACTTTTCCTCTTTGACCTTATTCTCGATCGTCCTCATTCATGCTTGTCTTTTACTTTTTTCCCACAAGGTTTTTATTGAGTTGTGTTGTTTTTTCGTTCAAATTTTTCGTTGACGCCATAGCGAGCACAATTTGTGAATGTCTGTGATTTACGTATACACGGAACAAAACGTGAAAATCTTTTTATCGAGTTTGGATAATCATCATTATTGTATAACTTCATTTGTAATTAGACTGAATTTTCCCTAAAATATATGTAATTAAATTCAAAATCCACTGAACAGTTATTGGTAGCTATAAGCTTCTGTAACTGTCAAAATGTTCACTTTCGGTCAAACGTCACTGGCAACTATTATAGTTGCCAGTGACGTTTGACCGAAAGTGAATAGTTACCGGTAAATTACAGTATCCGATTGGTGAACTGTTTTACAAATAACTTTTTACTAGTATTTCACTGTTGAATACTCAAAGTAAAAGTAAGTAAAGTATAAAGAAACAAATATTCATGATGCGTCCATACTTAGAATAATAACGCATAGAAACCTAGTCCGCACACGCTAAGTGAGGCAAATTGAAGCGCGCCAAAAGGGCGTACACGAGCGGGCGGGCCTTCAGTGCTCAAGGTCAACTTGCACTGCGAACAGATCAAGAATTTTGGCTAAAAATGATGAAATGTGCGGTAAATGAGTAAAAATACGTCAGACAAACATAAAATAGATACTAACATCACATTCCACAGGGAAGTAACGCGTTTCAACTTGTATTTTTATATAAATATTCACTAAAACCGAAAATTAACCTACTACTAAAACTAGCCTACATGAATTTGATTTTTGCCTCACTTGTGACAGTTCGTTTGATATGAAACTATCATTCTATGCGTTATTATTCTAAGTATGAAACTATCATTCTATGCGTTATTATTCTAAGCGTCAATATAACAGAAAAAATGTGAAAAAAAATGTATATTTATTCTTCAACATAGATTACAGTAGATACAGAAAATATATCACCATCATCCCATTTATAAGCAACGCTTATAAATGGTATGATGCGTGCTGGGCACGGTTCTCTTCTCAGGCGAGGGTTTAGGTCATAGTCCGCCACGCTGGCCCAATGCGGGTTGGGGACTTTACACGTTTTCCGAGTATTGTGAACCTTCGTCGACATACAGGTTTCATCATGATGTTCTCCTACATCGAAAAGCTCATGGTAAATTTTGCACATAAATTCCGCGAAACTCAGGTGTGCGCCCGGATATGAACCCACGGCTTCTGCTTGAGAGGCGGTAGGTCAAATCATTAGGCTACCACGGCTTTTATAAATAAAAAATACACGGTGACAAATAATATAATTGTGCTGTGCTGCGTTTTAATGTATACGAACTACACAAGTAAACGAGTATAAGGAATATAAGAATTATACGAATCGAACCAGCGCGGACCTCACGAATTTTTCCATGTTTTCCGGATTTTTGTATTTGGTTTTCAACGACATTTTAGCCGTAGCGCCATCTATGATAAATATATGAAAGTATTTCGTCACCCAGTTAGGTAACTTTACAGCTACCAGGCTTGGCTACAAATGTCGCTTTTAACTGTAATTAACTTTATATTGAATTGAAAAAAAAAAAAAAAAAAAAATTATTCAATACAAATTTTATTACACGAATTATAAAATCCTTAGCTAATATTACGTCCAACATTAGTATTGGAATTACATTCATGATATTATCTTCAAATAAATATTTTGAATTTATAAAATAACAATATAAAATTACTACATAAATACTTAATTATATCGAGAATTTCAATCTAGAACACATTTTTTACTGGGCTACATAAAAACGATTTAAGCTCGTTATGCGTAGATATTACTACGAGACCATACATACTTTATACAGTCACTCGTATTGTAGCTGTGAGTACTTCGCAAACAGAAAAAGGTCGTTCTCGAAAGGGTAACTTCGGGAATAGATGGGGGTTATATCTGAGAGCCTAAAAATAGCCGACATACAGACTGATTGAAACCTTTGAGGCTGTTAATTACGAAACGAGAGAATAAAAAGGTGCGTGAAACTCTTAAAGAAAAATTATTTCAATTTTACCGAAATAATTGTGAAGCCACCCTTCGCTGTACAAAAAGCGGAAATGTATTAATCTGTCAATTATAATTTCATAAGAGTCGTTGCACACAGCGTATTTTATACGCGCCGTAAACGCGCGTCAACTGCGCGTACACACGCCGGAGACGCGCAGTAGTGAATCGATTTAAACGCGCGCAAACATCGCGTTGCAAGCAAGAAGGCTATATAGAATTTCATGTAGTTGCTTCATTTAAAAAAATAAGTTACATTCACTTAATTTTTTTACAAACAAAACTAAAATTAAAACTATCTCTAATCAAAACCCGCGATACATACTCGCGTCGTCGACACGTATAAAATATGCCGCGTGCATAGGCTCTAAACCATATCACAAAGGCGCTCTTTTTAGTTCTCAATCAAAATTTTGTTGTCTATGGGACTCGCTACTGAACTGAAAAACTAAAATAAATTTCAAAAAAAGAACGTCGTATTTTATTTTTATAACATCAATTAAGCTACTCAAACGCTCTATCTTGATTGGTCAAACAATATGTACGGATAACGGCTCATCGGACTAAACATTTTTGTTCGAAAATCACCTCCAGTGCAACGGAACAAGATACGTCAATGTGTAGCTTAATGTGCTGACGTGTGTACATTAAATATTGGTTGTGTTTCATTATTTTATTTACACGTAGAAAAAGTGTCGTATGCTATAATTACATAATTAGTTCTTAAAATGTTGTACCTATTACTTGCTCGACTATAAGAACTCTCATTGCATAAAATACCATTATACCACTTAACCTTGACGTATTCCAATGATTTTTATGTTACTAATATTATGAATTCATTGAATTGCCATCGATAACGAAAAAAGTTTTGAGGAAATATTTTGTGTGGAAACAATTTGTGTTTTTTGCACATTGGGTCACTACGGTCTTTCCTGCTAGCTAAGCCACATTCTTTCCAATTCTTGTAACTACAGCTACAATCGATAGAGTTACAAGAATTGGAGAGGATGTGGGTTATATTTTTCTGTATCTAATGGAGCAATAAACATTTTTGTCGTAACTCCACTTATGCCATTCTTTCATGAGGGGTGCGATTAATGCTGATATTACTTGGCGGCCGAACTAGATAAGGGGGCAGTACTACCCTGGACAAACTCTTACACAAGGAACTCTACTGCTACTAGGGATGACATCTATCTAACCTAAATATGGCAATAATTTGTCGACTTCGGTGGTCTGACGGTTTGCATTGTGGACGATAGACGAGGAGGTTCCGGGTTCGATTCACGGTTCAAGGACAAATTTTGGAGATTAACTTTTCTAAATTGGTTCTGAGTGTTCTAGTTAGTGCCCCGAAGTGAATTCCGTTGCTCTCGTTACTCATAGTCTAGGGAATTCCCCAGTTTGAGACCAGATACTTGGTGTGGTTGTTTCTGGCACATTAGTAAAAACCAAAGCGTCTTGAAGACTAATCGAGACTCGATGGTTACTCTAAGCCATGATTAATTATAAAGCCGCATGACATGTTCACAAATTTGTTTTTGACATAAAGAATGTTATCGCATACATTTAAAATTTGTTCACGCTTTGGAGTTTTGTCTCTGTACCTGGAAAGAAAATAAGTGAACTGGAAGCTACATATTTTACCAAGTTCTTAGGTTTTCGCGATTGTTACGCATAGGAAATGAAACTATTTTTCCGGATTTCAATCGCCTGTATCTGTTTTTTCAAACAAATTTACGCTACGAATTTTTAAAACATAATGTGACGTAAATTGGAATGTTCTTTGTAAAATTAAAAATCAGGTATTTAATTAATAACTTTTGTAACTATAGTGAAAACCTAGGGTGTTTTGCATTAATATTAGAAATAACTGGTTGATGACTTTATCACCTCTGTCAACCGTGAACATGGGGCCTGTAAAGGGCTCGAAACGTTGGTTTGTTTGAAAAAACAAATATACGCGATTTAGGTTCATATTTTATCTGTCTTCTAAAGAAACAAGTATCGAACAGGGGCCTGACCAGATTAAGTGACGAACGATTTTCAGAAGTTAGTAATTTTATAGTCCAAAAGGACAAACATATCTTCAACCTACTTATTACCCCGACGATTGAGTCAACCGTTGTCGTAGGAGAAGTACTAGGCTACTTTTTATCACAAAAATAAATCTTGAGGGGGTTATTTCAACCGTTATGCACTTCATGGCTAAACTCTATCAGTTGTAACTGACGAAAATGGAAGTAACTTGTTTTGATTCCGCGAACCTAATGAAGGTGAAAAGAAAATTTCTTCAGCCGAGTGTCGATTAACGATAGTTCGTTCGTAATTTATTGCCATTTTTAACTGAATTCAACTGAATTGAATTTGTTATTGCCGGTATTTGTGAACCGATTTTGATGATTTCTTATCGAAAGGAGGTACTACATATACAGGTATTGGTCCCATTTATTTATAGAAAATATTCCATCTTTAAGGGTGTTAAACTAGGGCATGAATCCAGTTTCGCGCGCTTTCCGGTAACCGATTTCAATAAAACTTGGCAAATATAAAATATGTAATTCCACAAATTCCATTCTGAGGTCGGTTTTTTTAGTACTCGAGGTTATTACTAATACGAATTTCCGTAAAGTAACGCCTGAATCTATTAATTCCCACACACACAAGTCCCATGTGCCTCTTGTTTGACCAGCACCTTTATACCCTTCATAATCGAAACACAGTTATGGTCACTTTTTTTTGGCAGTAGAAGTAGGTATGGTGGCTACCGTGGATAAAGTCTTTCACAAGCAGGTCTATCGGTATTGAAGAAGTGTGTATGTATAGTACATTGTACATAATCAGGATAAAACCTTGCCGAAATAAGTTACAAAATACCTATTGCGCTTCGGTACTGGCGCTCTACATTCCTAAAAGTAGCCGACAAATAATGGTCAAATTTTAAAACATCAAAAGAATGATACACTGCAATGTCAATATATATTACATTTCAATGTCTAAATATAAGTCTGTCTTTCATCTTGCTTCGTGGAAGGCCCTGCCATTTGTAGAGCGCACATTTTCAATACGTACAGCTTCCATTCCGAAGCGCGATAACGTTTCCTCGGGAAACTAAGATAGGAAATAAACAAATTGCCACTTCGCAGCTGTAAACGGAGGTAAACTCTGATGTTGTTTACGATTAAATATATATAAAATTTTTATGTTACCTTGTTCCATCTGCGAAATTTTTGTTATGAATTTCAGTCGCTAAAGTAATCTGGAAGAAAGGAGTAATCAATAGTTTAACGGCGAAAAAAAAAGTTCAAATGTAAAGATTAAAGCATGGTCACTACTTTTTAATTTTTTTTTTATGGGATCAAGTGACGGGACGAACAAGTCGTACTCCTATATTAGTGATAAGCGACATGCCTGTCAATAGCAGCTGCACTGCTATTAAGAACTTTCAGTCGCAAAGATCTGAGGGGCACTGTCACTGCGCCCGTCACACTGCGACATAAGTTGAGAAGTCCCATGTGCCGTTACCA
This sequence comes from Hyposmocoma kahamanoa, assembly GCF_003589595.1. Lineage (NCBI taxonomy): Eukaryota > Metazoa > Arthropoda > Insecta > Lepidoptera > Cosmopterigidae > Hyposmocoma > Hyposmocoma kahamanoa. Next base: position 6,322,285 of record NW_020653852.1, on the reverse strand, counting down.
GCATATATACCCTTCAAAACCTGAACTCAGTACTTAATGCTCACATCACTGCTTGGTTGCAGAAATAGGAAAGGTGGCAGTATTTCCCTGGACGAACTCTTTCTCAAGGAGCTCAACTGCTATCAAATAAATGATAATTTGACTTGAGAATCACACCAATTACCTTATCTCAGGGAATTCATGGAAAGTCACAGGAAGTTTACGGGAGCACCAAAGCGACGATCATAACTCTGGTTTTCAAATGTTCGTTTCCATTATTATCTCCTTTTTATCGTGTCGATGCCTCTGTCATTTTAGGACTACATTGACTTTGAATAGTATATTGCCGTCTTGACTGGGTTGTGAGTGGTCGCATAACCTTTCCTAATATAGGTATTAAGGCACAAGGAAATGTTGCATGAACTTGAAAGGGTTGTAACCCTAACTAGCCCTGAACAGGTTCACGGCAAGGAACCGGGAAACTTCTGGTCCACAAAATTTATTAAAGAAGTAAAGTTTAAAGAAAGGGCTGTAACAATAAAAAGGTAAATGTAAAAAAACAGGTACAACAGTATAAAACACTACCTACACTTTATTATTAAGGCACTTACCCCTAAATGGGCCGAGTAACTGAATTTAGGCACACCAAGACTGTAGGCTTATAAATTATTACACATGATTTAGCTTATTAAATGATTACAAACGTAGTAATGAACCAGAATTAGTGATTATTCGCGATGGAATTTGGAACAGCTCCGACTGTTGTAGCAGTCGAGCTGGGAGGGACTGTGGTATGAAAACAAAATGAGAAAGTGAAGGAAGATGGAACAATTCAAATTTAAATACATGTAAAATAAAAAATTATAGTATACAAGCGAAGAGAGGCGATACAAAGAGCTGAGATGACGGTTTAAGGAGGTCACACCGTCACAAACTGTATCGGAGCAACGCAGTTAGAGGCAAAATGTTTAAAGGGGAGGTTTAGGGATGCTAATCCATTTTTTTTATAAAATATAAGTGCGCATTTGACCTCCATCACACCTGATGGAAAGTGACGATGAGATCGACGATGGAGCATGCACACCTAAATAATGCCTATTCACTCACGTCTTGAAAAGACCCAAGTTATAACGTTCAGGGAACAAGTCTGCAGGCAGGGAATTCCACTCCATAGCCGTTCGCCATATAAATGTGGAAGCGTAAGGCTTCGTGTGAATCTTTGGAATATTCACAACATAGGGGTGGAACACTTTCCATCACCGGAGGACTAGGCATAGGCTTGGGTAAAGCGGAATTAAATCGTGAAATTCCATCGCACACTCTCCGTGATACATCCTGTAAAACACCGATAAGCAGGCAACGTTACGGCGGTGTGCAAAGCTCTGCAGCTTCGTCTCTGTGGCGTTTATGCTACTTAGTATAGGGATAGCTCAATGAAACAACACGTGTTTACTTCACGTACACGTGCGATACGTACGCTCACACCCACTGTCTAGTGCCGTAGTGCCGGAACGGCGGGCCGCAGTGTAACTTATATTGTCTGTCTATGGCACAATTATGTGCATACACTACATCTCTCCCTTCCAATAAAATTAATACAGATTTTAACAATGTGTACTTTTACTTTACTTTTATAGTCATTACTAACTGTCACAATCTACTAAATAAACAAAGCCTAAAGTATTTTACATTGTTCTTCATTGTGTCCGTTTTTATCACCTTGACCTATCTCTTCATTACGAATCTGCAATTGCCCCTCTATTTTCTTTTGTCCTTCTTGATTCTGGACTTGTCTTGTCATTTTCCTCGTGTACATTTCTTCTTTTGCTTATATAATTGCATATGGGGTGCTATTATACATCATAAGGTAATTAATACAGAAGATCGTTCTTCCAGACGAAGTTTTGGCATGAACTTATTTTAAAACGTTTAAACGGTTGTGGGAAATATGAATTGAATTGTAAGTCTAATGCGAAATTCCGGAAAAGGAAAGGAAATCCTGGAAAGATTTAAATTAATAATGTTCGATATATTAATGGCATATTGACTGGGTGCCAAGTTTGGGAAAATGTAGAACCTTTACGATTTCCTGGAATAATTATGGATATCCTAATGCGACTGTAACAGTCAATTACGAGAAATATATATAAACCTAGAAAATCAATAACTTATTAATTCACACTTGCGTTGGCAATTTGCATCTTTTCTTAGGCACAGGAGGCATATTCCTGAAACTAAAGTGCAACTTTTACAGTAACCATTATTACTCACCTTTTTTTTTAAAAATAAACACATTTCATTCCCGAACTATAAGGAATGTATTTCCGATACTGACTGACATGACGTTCGTCCTGCACGGTCTTAATAGTTCATCGGTCTTTTTAATTCAAACTATTAAATGTATGTGTTCATAGTAAATCATCATCCTGATTTCAACCCTGCTGGGTATAGGCCTGGATGAGCTTAGCGTTGATAGTTCATCTGTCTTTTATTCAGTAGGAGCGGTGCGAACGGGAAAATGAGCTATCTTTCACTGCTTTTAGTATAAGGTCGAGTGAGATGCACGACTGAACGTTGCCAGCTCGCTTTAAGTCTCTAATACGTACAGATGGTAGCACATTAGTCATTTTGTTCCGTTGCACTGGAGGAGTTAATCAAACCAAAATGTATAAGTCGATGAGCTGCTAATTGTACATTATGTATTTTTTCAATATTTTCCGGTATCGAACTATTTCGTTTGACACTCAATATCCATTTATAAGATGAGAAGGATCTTTCAACATCCACAGATATAGGAGAAGCATATTTGTACAACTTTCGTTATTTATGTCAATGCCCTTCACAATTTTCCCACTTGTCTCTCTAACCACATCATAATCGGGGTTTCGGTATAACACTCTTTTATTTTTTTTTTCTTCGTCAATGGTACAATTCATTACTGCTCTGATATCGTTAAGAACATGTAAGAACTCGAACATTGATAAATCAGATTTTTGTAATTCAGTTAGGGCTATTTGAATAATTGAATAATATTTATCAATATAATTTAACAATGGTAGAATATCACCGTTATCTATAATATTTTTTGCGTTTCTTATGGAAAGAGCCTCATTGCTATTAAAGCTGTTTAAAACATTTGATATTCGCTTCTTCTTGTCGATATCAAATGTTAGAATCGACATTATTCCAATTGCATAAGCACAAAATCGTAATTTCAATTATGTGACTTATATATTAAAGCGCGTGGTTTTTTACATAATTATGTAACTACACATTCAATGAAGTTTGACAAACTCCAGGTTCTTGCAAAAGAAGTCCGTTATCTACCCAAGATGCTGCGAGAGGCCATTGAAATTAAAAAAACATACTAATTTCAACAGGGAAGATGGTTTCTCCGTACCACCAGTTTGGGATCCAGTATTTCCTCTAATGAAAAATCCCAAACAGACATAAGACTGCAGTACTAATTAATATGTTTTAGTTTATTCTAATTTCTATTAATAATTAATAATAAATTAAACTTAATAAAAATTCATTCAATAAAATAATTTGTAAAACTTAATGTAGCGTAAATTGGAATGTTTTCTTTGTAAAATTAAAAATAAGGTATATAATTAATAACTTTTGTAACTATAGTGAAAAAATAGGGTGGTTTGCATTAATATTAGACATAACTGGTTGAAGACTGTACCACCTCAGTCAACCGTGACCATGACTGTAAAGGGCCCAAAACGTCGGTTTGTTTGAAAAAACAAATATACGCGATTTAAATCCGGAAAAATAGTTTAATTTCCTAATTTACTTTATTTTTATTCATTTGGATTTTCTGAAAGTAATGCCTGAATCTGTAAATAATAGTATTTAGAAGTAGTTTGCTGTATTTGTCCCTCAATATAAAGTAATTTAAAAGAAGGTACTTGCAAAATAAAGTAAATTAGTAAGTAATAAAATAATGTATACATGTTAAACCATGATTTTGCATGATGTATCAAAATGATGCATTTTTTATATTAGTTTAATGTGCTTCGCAATTTAATGCGCCTTGCAATATAATGCACATCGCTATCAGTATTATTGCATATATTGCTTGCTATACATAACTGCAAAATAACTTTGTTATTTCTATAATGGCCAAATATATGTACATGGCATTTATTGTGGTAAATTATGACGTACATTCAAAATTGTTTCGACACCTAACATGTACCCTGGTCAGGTGCATACATCAACCTAATAAACATCGATTGTCCACGACAAAATATATTTGTCTATCATGTAATACACTCATATTTGCACTCTCATTACATTAGTGATGCATTCTTATTATTAAATAATTATTGAATGAATAAATAATTAATTATAGTTACCCTTTATTATAATTTCATTTTAACGATCAAGCACTAGGCCAGCTTGTGTGAAGTTACAGGTAAGTAGTAAGTGTAAGTTACTTATGGTAAATGTGGTAAACGTATTTATTTAGACTACTCCGGTTATTCTACTTCGAGCCACTTGAGTGTTGTTTATTGTTATTATATTACAAAATTGCACTAGACCACCTTACCTTTTAAATAATACCTGTAATTATTGGGATACAATAGTGATAGCAATATTTTCCGTTTTTGATTAATAAATCCAACACCGTACACACAACTTTCTTTCTTCAGTGTCAAATATCCACTAATCACTTTATTTATTGACGGAAGGTGTAAATGAAATTAAATATACGTCAATAATTGACACTTTAGCGATATTGATACCTTGATACTTGTTAAGTAGTTACCAGTTCTTATTTGGGTATATATACATATCAGTTCGTTTTTTTATTCGTTTTGCATAACAAGTCTGTAATACAAAAGCACATCATTATCGTGACATTTCGTATTTTATGAAGTGACAAACACTTGAGGTAAGGCGCGGCAATATTAATTTTGTATGTAGAGTAAAAAACATAACTATGAAAAAGGTAAAATAATTAATGAAATAATACGATTACACTTTCCGTTCTTCGTAGTATTAAAAACTAACGTGTTTTCTTTAAAATTTTGCTATTTATTTTTGTATGACTGAATAACAACATAGTATTTTCCTTTACTATTTCGGGACACACTCATTTTTGTTGTAAAAGTGGATATATTTTGGATTTATAGACGAATAATGATGACATTGAAGAAAGAGGACAACAAAATGTACAGTTAGCAATCATACCGTGAACTTTTAAAGCATTGAACTGTATAAGCCATTGAGTACTAATTTAGTAAATTTCTTTCTACTAAAGTTTCAGCTTCGGATCGATTGTTTTAATTATTTAAAACATTCTGCATATTGGAAATTATTATTTTTTGGAATCCAAACCGTGTATATGTTGTTTCAAACAAACAAAACAAAGTTGTAATGAGTCACTTTTCCGTCACTTGTTGTCAAAAAAAGCTTGAATTTAGAAAATAGTGCTGTCCGAAAGACATTTCCACTTCTCAGCATTAATGAGTGACTTTCTCAAGCAATTACGGATAACCCATCGTTTTGTGAGTAAACAGAAAAGGTAAATTGTTTTACGATGTCATTGTTTTCTTTATAATGGACTTTCTGCATTGTTTACTGGCCCAATTCGAAAGGCCCTCGTCCACTAGCATTGTCCGCTATCTGGTGATCGCTGGTATAGAAAATTGGCAATAAGTGAGGTAATGCCTTGTAGCGTATGCCCCGGGCATACAGGCCCGAGGTTATATGACTTTGTTCTTGAGTGATATAAACGTTTACTTTGTTTTATACCTATAGAGTAGCTTTTTCGGAAACATGTTTAACGTATACATTATACATTAATATGTATATTTTAACTTACCGATGTATATATCGATAGATTAACATATGAAATGCATAAAATCCGTACCTGAGAAGCATTACACTGTAAGTACTATTTTTGTAATTTTACAGGGGACGGGAATTTGTGTCGAAATGCAGCATGTTAAACATTTAGAATGGCTTGAAATAAAACTAATTGAGTTTTACTAACATTTCGAGCTACCCTAATTGTGGTACAAACTGGTTTTCGACACAAAATCGCTTCCCCTGTAAAATTACAAAAATGGCCTTACACTTATTGCTTCTCAGGTACGGAAATATTTTTTGTAGTTACAAATATTTTATGCATTTCATTTTTGTATTATTGATTTTTTTGTCATGATTGTAAACCGACTTCAAAAAAGGAGGAGGTTCTCTATTACTGTACGTATGTTGTATGTATGTTACGCGATAACTTCGGATAACATTTGATTTGATTATGATGATTCTTTTTTGTTGAAAAGAGGGTACTTCAGTAGTGGTCCCATTTAAATTTGAAAAAAATATTCCACCTCTAAGGGTGGCAAACTAGGGGATGAATCCGATTTCGCGCACTTTCCGGTAACCGATTTCAATAAAACTTGGCAAATAGATGTAATTCCACAAATTTTTGATACAAAGATCGAACACATAGAGAAATTTCTGCGACTGTGGGTCTTGAACCCACATCTATGCTGCACCGTATTTTTTCGATAAAATATTAATGTTATTGCACATTAAAAAATAAAAAGACATTTATTTCTCCGCAAAACACAAGAACACAATACTTAAAAAACGAACAGAAAAAACAATTGAGTGATGTGGACCAAAAGGTTAAAGACTCAGCATTGCTGATTTTAAATCTTTACCAGCTAGCTATTTGCTTGTTGCACCAAACTAATATGCATTACTGTTCTTCACATCATTGTACTTTAAATACCAATTTTTCTTCCTTGTTACGAGATATAGGCAGGCAACGAAAGTTTATTTTTGCTGGTAAAAAATGTCATTTACGCTGATTTTGCTTAACAATAAAACTGAAATACAGATATAAAAATCCGACAACAGGCACATAGAAAAATACGTCCGGTCCGCCGGTTCATTCCGCGGCTTAGTTGGCATGGCGTCTGGCACGGTTTGCTAGATGACGTCGGATCGAAGAAATTTTTTCTGAGTGTTCGATCTTTGTATTAATAATTGTAACAAACTAGTGGAGTAATTTCACAATAATAGTTTATGTGACTGTTACATAATGAAAGGCATTACAATGGAGTGAGGGTTCCTTTAACACGAACATCTCACGAACAATCACGAACATCTCACGAGTGTTTTAATGTCAAATTATGTACAGTTACATACACTGCTTTATCTACACACATATTATAAGCTCTATGTGATGATGTGTTCAGGAACCGCATGTTACGGCTGGCGAAATGGTGGCAAATAAAAACTTTTCTCACGCATGTTACACAACCGTAGTTTTTATTTTTAGTTCATAGACAAACTAGAATGGGCCCCAACTATCATATCGTTCGATAACCAGTAACGTGTGAAATTGTTTTCAAAATCAAAATTATTTGCTATTGACATTTCGAATGAAATTTCATCTCGACTGATATTAGAATTGAGGTCCAATCAAATTGTATTGTTTTTTAGAGATGTTCGAAATTTGAACGTAACAATAGCATCGAATTCGGTGTTATTCGATAAGAAGCTATAATTGTAAGTCAGTGGAAGCAATAATAACATTTTCACAGATAAGAAATTTGTTCTAACAAAACAGTTTACCTTTATGCTGGTCGTAATTTGCGGTTTTTGAACACATTATAGAGAGTTTATGATATGTATGTAGATAAAAAATAATTGAATATCATAGTGGTGAAACATCCTGACATTTAATAAACACTTAATAAAACTGTAGCTTAATAAGATATAAAAAAGCGACTACAGGGATTGTTTCGCTGATCCCAGATACATTAATAACTCAATTTCGCTAAAAACATCGATTACGCTAATTATTTTACACACTCACAGCCCCGCACTAGAGAAACTCTGTATCACGAGTGCCATGGACACACCCATAGACAAATTAAAAATATTACACCCAGACTCACGAGAGAAATAAATGTAGGCCATACAAATATTTCTTCCGGCATGGGAATCGAACCCGGGACTTCTTGCGTGGCAGTCCAGCATGGTAACCGTACGACCAAGGAGGCAGTTATGATTACTTGTAAATAGTAAATCATGTAATTTTATTTTAAATTGTATGCAATTTATTTCATTTACGGTGTCGGTAACGTTATCACCATTCACACTTTCATAGCTATATAAGATTACATCAAAATACTCTTTGATACCTTATCGATACATGTTCAAATAAACAGTGAAACTTTTACATTTATGCCATTAGTCAAGGGTTTAAATATTCAATTTCACCATATCGTATTCAATGCAAAATAAATAAGCAACTCTGAATGCACTTTGCAGAAGTCCATCTTGCTATTGGAAAATGTGAGTTTCTGCAACCTTATAAAACTTCGGAACCAGAGATGGGCAGTGTGTTGAAACCCAATCAACCCGCCCGGTTTTTAACCCATTTTGGCTCAAAATCCTGGAGGGAAACCACCATTATTTAGGAGTACATGCTCCATCGCCGACCTCGTCGTCACTTCCCATCAGGTGAGATGGAGGTCAAATGCACACTTACATTTGAAAAAGAAAAAAAAAAAAAAACGAATAACATAATAAGGAAATTGATATAATTCCATACTTATAAAAAAAAATTAGACGAAAGGCGACACACACAATACCCAGTAGCAGCCACCAAACGATACTGTATCTATAAATATTTAAAGACGAAATATACGTAAGCGTACACCCACCTTGCAATTCTGTGGACTCACACTTACTACTAAGTATATATACTCTTGAACCGATTTCCATGTGCATACATGGAAATCGGTTCAAGAGTATACGATTTGAGGATTTTTTGTAATGATCAATTGTTTTCAATGCGATTTTCAAGGGAATTGATTCAATAGATAGGCAACATATACATACATATTTTGCCATTCTATTGAATAAACAAGCAAGCAATAAACATTTTGTAAAAATATCATTTGAAGAATACTCAATTTACAAATATGTAATTAGTTGTAAATAGTTTTTGCCCTCGATTTTGGGCGTTAATGTATTTTAACTCGATTTGATCGACCCGGCTTCATCAAAGCGCCGGGTTGATACCCGGGCGCTTGGCCATCTCTATTCGGGATTCTTACGTAAACAATTGTTTGAAAAATATATAGATGACAAGACTTTGAAGATGTATGATGTAACCGTGAATGATGTACAATTAAATATTTTTTATTGCATATTAACATTATAGTTTTCAAACTTAAAATAATCTTTATTTCATAGGTAAACAAATTACACTTGAAATCGTCATATTCATTAAACTATACTACTCATTCGCAGCACTACTCAAGGCAGATTCCCTTGACAAGAATGAGTAGGAAACTCTAGGTTTTGTTCTTTGTAAATAAACAATCGTGTTCATTTATAACTTACAGTAGGTAAGTAAGAGTTTACTCTCGTCCGTTAACCAAAACTTGGTTAAATGATAAAATATTTTTTTGAGATGTCATAAAAAACCATAACCTATAAGTCGAACACGTTTGAATGGGTTGTAGCCCTAACTAGCCGTGACCAGGTTCACGGCAATGAAACGGGAAACTTCCGGTCCAGAAAATTTATTAAAAGAAGTAAAGTAAAACGAAAGGCTGTAACAATAAAAAGGCAAATGTAAAAAAATAGGTACAATAGTATAAAACACTCCCTACACTTTATGATTAAGGCACTTACTTACCCTTAAAAGGGCCGAGTAACTGAATTACAGATACGTAATCTTACGTACATGAAGGTTGTAGACTGTTATAGATTATTACACATGATTTAGATTATTTAATGACGATTATAAACGTAGTAAAGAACCAAAATTAGCGATTATACGCGATTGAATTTGAAACAGCTCCGACTGCTGTGGCGGTCGAGCAGGGAATGACCGTGGTAGGAAACAAAATGAGAAAGCAAAGGAACATGGAACAATTCAAATTTAAAATTTAAATACAAGTAAAAGAAAAATGATACGATACAAAAAGGTGAGATGACGGTGTAAGGAGGTCACACCGTCACACGTTAACTAATTTTAACTGTTTTTAAAAGATAATTTTGTGCTCCATCTTGTACTGTTTGAAACGGATATTTGACCATTTGTCACTTAACCACGTTTTAGTTAGAGGATGGCAGTTTATTTCAAATGCCATAGATCGAGGCTACCTGCGAGAGCTAAACGGCTTACTCCCATGGATTTTGCTTTATGATTTTGAAGCTGCATAATAAATAACCAATAGTACAAAGTTTTTGTTTTTAATGTAGTTTTAAATTTAGTAAAATAAAATTTTAAATATCAACAGAAAATTTATTTAGAAGCGTATACGTTGTTCCTTAAATGAATTTGTGACATTGTGCAGACGCCTGTCAAAAACAGTAGGAGCTCGTTATGAAAGAGTTCGTTCAGGGAAGTACAGTCACGTTACCTATTTCTGCCGCCAAGCAGTAATGTGAGCATTACTGCATTCCGGTTTCGAAGATGCTGATGAAATTACGGTACATGGGACTTGTCAACTTACGTCTCAGGGTGACGGGCGTAGTGGCAGTGCTCCTCAGATCTTTGCAATTTAAAGCTCTGGATAGCACTGCAACAACTGCTACGGACAGGCGTTTTGCATACCAGGCACAGGATGTCTTCATACCGTTACTTGATATATTTTAAAGCTAATGGTTATTCATGAAATGATTATTTGCGAACGATTATCTAGTGGCTTCTTATCACGGTGTAACTTTTTATTTTTTATTTATTTAACACACATTCAAATACACATTATCAATACCGTGTCGTAAAAATCTCTAACCATATACATAATTTCTACATACTAATAATAATAACAACGCACACACTCAACACAGTCCCGCACTAGGGAAACCCTGTCTCGCGGGTGCCATGGACACACACATAGACAACCACAAATTACACCCAAACTCACGAGAGAAATAAATGTAGGCCAGACAAATGTTTCTCCCGGTCCTGGAATCGAACCTGGGACCTCTCCGTGGGATCCGGCATGGTAACCGTTCCGCCACGAAGGCACGGAGGCAGAGGCTACTAAAAACCAAGACACACTAGCAATCAATCTAAAACAATAAGTGGATATTTCATTATTGGATTTAGTAAGTAACCTAGAAGTAGTGACAGTTGCCAACCACTTGGAAAGTCCCAAACGGAAAGAGAAGAAGAGACAGACCAATAGAACGTTGGCAAGACGAGATTGAGAAGCGGCTGGTAAATCGTGGCTAATTTAAAGCAAAAAAATCTCAAAACTTGGAAATTACTGGAGGAGGCCTATACCCATCGAGGGGTCCTTAATTAATTATAGGGTGTACTTAGCAAATATTGCACTTGCTGCTTTTTGTAATTAAGAAATGATAAAGTTAAGGAATAAGTAGTGACAGTTGCTTATCGAATAATATGGAGCTTCCTGGTATTACACCAGTTTTCAAAATAGAAATTTCTCAGAGAAAAGGTAAAGACAGGATATGCGTCAAATAGAATAGGAAATGTGGCACCGAAGTAGGCTAGGATAAAGCGCATAAGAGTAAAACATGGTGAAACTTTTCGCGAAAATAGATCTGTCTGTTGGCTTAAGGCAAGTTACCGGAGGAGAAGTGGGAAAATTTTGCTAGATCAAATGGTTTAGATATTTACTATTAAATAACGATCTTACAAAAAATATATGATACACCTAAGAATACTACCTAAAGAATGTGCTAATGTGTTACACAATATGATGTAGTTTACTCGTTCATATAAAATCCTGAAAACAGGCTAAAAGTCTAAAACGAACTACTTATGATCTAACTTAACATTTAATTTTTATACGGAGATATTTCTCTTTAAGTAGTATAGAGAACCTGCTAAATTTTGATTTTTCAACTGAAGCCCTATTAGTTATTAAAATCATATTCATCCCAAAATTTGAAAATTGTCCAGCGGTTTAACGACATGCCGCGCCGCCCGTTTGCCCCTCATTCTACATCGGGCGCTTGTTGACGACGGATCTGCGTCAAATGTTCTCCGCCTGTTCTTATTTTATTCATATGAATTAAAGCGCGGGTTGCGGGACACGAGAGGCGGATCCCCATACCTCACCTCCTAAAATTTAGGCTCGCATTGATATACCTACTTCGCCTTAATAAACAAACATATCACTCGTAGTGCACTATCAATACTGTAGCATTCAGAAGTCTGAATAATCTGGTCGTTCTAAGTTTGTTTTACAGTTTTTAGGATTTTGCGTATTGATGATGTGTATTTTCACTTTGTGACGATGCTGACCTGCTTCATCGTATCCCATCTTTTTCAATCACCTTCTTTACTGGTTCCTGACCACAAACTTTCAAAATTTTGAATCGTTCTCGATTTCCCTTTCTGCATTGTTTAGAAGTCGTTGATAACATGTTTTATAATTTATTTTTTTATATAATTTTATTATTTTATTGTAATGTCAAATGTAAAATTGTAAAGTCTTTTCACTTCTACTTTTAAATAAATCATATGGACCGAGCCTTTCTTTTACTTTCGTTAAGACTAGGCCACAAACTCTGTTTTTGTAACATCATGTGGGTGCTATACATTGTATTTTAACTGTTTATGAAGGAATACAAATAGAATTAAGATGCAAACAAGAAACAAGGGTTTGTTTGTAATATCGCAGTCCCAAAGGGGCTGAAGACACGTCCCTATTGAAATTTATTTCAATTAAAATGGAAGGGGCATTCGAAATATATCAAGTGCGGTCTACCTATGCGGTTTTCGTGTGTCGATCGTAAATAAACGCAAATGGTTGTAGATAAATGGCTACAGGGAGTGGGCACCGGTCCGCTTTCGTGCACTCTTCACTGGCCATTCGCAAATCGGGCTGAATGCTTGAGAGCCCATTGCCTGCGTTTTCGAATCAGAAAAAAAAGCTCGCATAAAAGCTTAGATTAGGGTTCAGGCAGGGATTTCAATGTTGAAACGAAATGTTTTAGGCTCCAATAAATTAGTACCTGTAGTATATGTGTACGCCCTAGCTGGTTTCGGCTACAGCGACTGCCATTGTTTAGAATTAGAGCTACGGTTGTTTGCTCTTTCATGTGCCCCTAGATGGCTACAGTAGCCAATCTTATTGATAAATGTTCGCAAACAGTGGCGACACGTAACAACACCGTCAACAAAGTAATAAAAGAAGGCTGCAGGTGTGTTAACCTTGAGAGCATTATGTTTCGCGTCCTGGGGGTCGATTCTGGGGGTCTACTCTCGATCTCCGTCCGACATCCGTCCGAAACAATTACTGCCAAATAAGCAATACTTGACCAAATGAAAAGACGCGTGATGCGAATGAAGCTTCATACTTGATACTTGTTTTTTAATTTTGTTGAATATTACTTATTTGATAATAATTGTTTCGGACGGATGTCGGACGGAGATCGAGAGTAGACTCCCAGAATCCGAATCGAACGTTTAATTCGAAAAGTTCTGAATAGCCTGGAAAGCGCCCTTCGATTCGAGAACGATATCCAATCGGACGATACGGTTAAAATATCGAAGAGTTCGGAATCGGGGTCCACGTCTGAAAGTCACTAAAAAACTGAATGAAAACTCACTAAAAAACTTTGTGAAAACAAAGTGTCTCCACCCAGAACGGCAACTCAACCGCATCTCCCAGGTCAGGGATCAATGTTGCAACTTTTCAAGTGTCTTTTCAGCACATCCTTGTATCTCAAGCATTGGCCACCTTGCTTCCACTTGTCATTATGGAGTTCAAAAAAGAAGATACGCTTCGCAACTCTCGATTCAGACATGCGCGAGTCGTGTCCACAACAACGTAGCTAGCTAGCGTAGCGACTGGTCAATACAAATACAGTTTCCTTAATAATAATAATAATAATAATAATAAATAATAGTTAGCCTATATAGTCCCACTGCTGGGCACAGGCGTCCTCTCACAACGAGAGCGCTTGGGCTATAGTTCCCACATGGGCCCTGTGCGGATTTGCAACTTACACACATCATTAAATTGTGTGCAGGTTTCCTTCCGTTTTCCTTTTTGGTGTACTTAATAATTATAATTGAAATATATTTGTATATAATTTTGTCCAAGTTTGAGTTTTAGTGTTTCCACTATAATTATTTTGTAATATATAATAGGAGCAGTTGAGTCCAGCGGGAAACGGTTGAGTTTCATTTGAGAAGTTGACGGTTCTAATCTTGTCGCGGCATGTAACATGACTTTAATTTCTAAGTTATATACATTTGTGAATATTTAGTAGCAATATCTCTCACTAACGTTGCAGGAAAATGTGATAAAACCTGTCAAAGACTGTTCAACGTTGGAAAACGTGTGAAGTTCTCAACCCGTTTTGCGCCAGTTTGGTGGACTATCGCCTAAACCCTCTCATAAGAGGAGACCCGTACACAGCAGTAGAACGTACAATGAGTTGAAAATAATAATAACAACGCACACACTAATAGCCCCATTTGGGAAACCCGGTATCGTGGGTGTCAAAGACACACAGATAACTCACGAGAAATAAATGTAGGCCATACAAATATTTCTCCCGGCCCGGGAATCGAAACCGGGGCCTCTGTGTGGTAGTTCAGCGTGGTAACCGTTCGGTCACGAAGGTAGTCAGTGAGAGTTGATGATGATGATAAATATATACGTACATTACTTGCTACAATCACACACGTCTCGCCTCATCAACACGCATTATTGCTTTCATACATGCTCGTCGGATAAGGATTCTTCACCTGGCCTTTCTTTAGGACGTCTTCAATTTGGTCACGGTAATTTCGCCTTGGTTGGTCGCCTTAAAAATCTGTTTCGTCAATATTCTTTCATTCAGTAAGTGCTAAAGCAGAGTGCGTTAAAATAATGAATAAATTTACGTTTAAAGTATAATTATACTCCGAGATTATATGTACTGTATAAGCTTCCGGACCTGCCGGAACCCTTCACGAGAATTCATCTGAATGTAGAGGTTTATTCAGGAGTGGCACTCATCTGCGTTGGGCTGTAAAATGGTTTTTCAGCGAGCTCTTGAAATCTCTTAGCATCCTTATTGAAACATTTTTTTAATTAAATCAGGTATTCAATTCAGATAACTTCGTTATTACTTCAGTGTATACATGTCAAGATCTTAAGGTTTTCGAATTAGCTCTTCGACATTGGAAATAATTAAAAAGTAATGTGTATTTCGTCGTCTTAGAGTGAAAACTACGCGTTTTCATATGGGTCGTTTTTACTGATTTTTGTTGCAGAAAGACTTATTACTACCTTCTTGCTCAAATATATTATTAAAGTAATATAGGATCTGAAAGAGTTATAATTTAATTAATTAAAATGCGATCTACAAACGTTATTGCGTTTACTACATTTTACATAACATTTTATCTTCGTCCTAAAAAATTACATAGAAATCACATACGAGGTATTCACTGTAAGGCGAGGATTTGTTTTTTCAAACAAAGCAAAGTTTCGACTTTTTACAGATCCTATGGCCCGGTACAGTGTCTTGTAATTGTAGTTTGGAATAAAAAATATCAATATAATGAAAATTTCATAAAGCTTCAGACAATGACTGACGTAAGCGTACGCTTGGAGTATTGCATTGTATATTTTTTATAACGACACGAGACGGGAAGAACAAGTTGTACACCTGGTGGTAAGCATCACACTTACCCACAACACTTGTAGTGCCATTCAGGGCTTTAAATAGCAAAGATCACCGAGACATAACTTGACAAGTATCATGTGTCTGTAATTTTACCAGCACCCTTATCCTTAAAAATCGGAACGCAGTAATGTTGACATTACCGCTTGACTATAGAAATAGGTAAGGTCAAACCCTGGACAAACTCTTTCTCGAAAGATCGAGATTGAAAGAACTTGCGTTATGGAAATCGGAAAAAACAACGGATATGTTACCGGACTGGTTATGTACTCGAAGACCAACAGGAATCTTACAATAGAAGGGTTTACATTGCTTCTGATTTTGTGTAGACGATTATCCGGACAACGAACTTTATTATACACGAAAACGGACTTTAATATAAATATAAAAATCTTAACATAAATTGCACTTAGGAAATGAAACTATTTTTTCGGATTTAAATCGCGTATATTTGTTTTTTCAAACAAACCGACGGGCCCTTTACAGGTCCCATGGTCACGGTTGACAGCCCGAAACGTCGGTTTGTTTGAAAAAACAAATATACGCGATTTAAATCAGGAAAAATAGTTTCATTTCCTATGTGTAACAATCGCGAAAACCCAAGAACTCGATGTAAATTGCACTTTTATAAATGTACTGTGACGTCAGAGTAAGAATGTTAATTCCTTTAAACTTATCTCTCAGAGCTCTGGCGCCCAGTATGTAAATTGCTCTAACAGCACGCTTCTGCAGAACAAAGATTCTATTAATGTCAGCAGTATGTCTTAAAGCAAATTGATGTGTGCTATCAAACTGTGGAAGCAGTTAAAAATACCTACGTACAAGATTTTACGTTCGAAAATTGTCGAAATATTTGATAGTAAATTATCATTATATGTGCCTCATAATCTTTATCTACAACCCTTGACTGTTCATTCATAGATGAAAGCCACTTCTAGTAGATTATGTGGCTCTTGACTCAACTTATTTAAGCGAGTTCTGAAAGTGCTGTAAAGTTATCTTGCGCTGAAAAAATAGCTTTAAAACAGGAAGCGACGTCGTGCCCCGAGTTCAGACAGGTGATTATACACAGTTAGCCATCTTAAGCTATCTAATTAACCGATAAAAAGTTAAAGCAGCGAGTTTTGGTCCAACGATGTTTATGTTTATTAATCTTTATTATAGAAATTATTCTAAAAACAAATACTATTTATAAAGTATGACCTATGCCCCGTCCAACAATTTATTTAACTTTTGACGGCTTGAATTCTAATAAATTAGTGATGCCCTAACGCGTTTCCGATTCGATTTTTTATAACAATCGATTTTATTTATGAAGAAGTTTTAATCGTGTAACCCGTGAGCGGGTTAAAAAAAGAATATATTGCCTGATTGGAATCGTGATGTTGCGTTTGACACTTTGTGTACTCCAGAATTAATAATTAATGTTAATGAGGATTCAAGTGATGATTCCCGTTCATACGAAGAAGAATCCGACGATTCATTATAATAAACATTAAGAATTTATTATATTTTTTTATAATTTATTTCATTTCAATATAATTTATTAGACAGGTACCAAAATTTATCGACTTGAATAATCTTCGTTACATAATGTTATAAAAAATAAAAGAGTTCGTCCCGTCACTTGATATTATAAAAAAAAAACACAACTACTGGTTTTTATTTTTAAAAGAATATTTTGTGACTAGAAATCGCGCAGCATAAGGACCCAGACACACGAGGAGAAAGTTTTCGCGCGGCTGCCACGCGGTCGAAGAGCGGACTCCGCTCGGCGACCGCGTAGACAAAAGACAAGCTAGTGTCTTCCAGCTAAAAGCTAAATAAATAGAGCGTATTTTGCCATGACAATTCGGTCTCTGAACACGAGCACGCGGTCGCTGGGCGGCCGCCGCCGCAGACTCCGCTCTTCGACCGTGCGGGGTGAGCGTGATGAAATTCGTGTCGTATAAACGCGCCCTAAGGAACCAAATAAGTTA
This sequence comes from Hyposmocoma kahamanoa, assembly GCF_003589595.1. Taxonomy (NCBI): domain Eukaryota; kingdom Metazoa; phylum Arthropoda; class Insecta; order Lepidoptera; family Cosmopterigidae; genus Hyposmocoma; species Hyposmocoma kahamanoa. Next base: position 6,304,676 of record NW_020653852.1, on the reverse strand, counting down.
CTCGACTTCTATTTCAAATTACTATTATCGATTGACAGTCACGATGCAATTATACTGAGTCGTGATGAGATTGTATGGTAATGATAAGAATTACCTTAGTAGTGATATTGAGAGTTCGGAATTGCATGAGTAGTGGTATCTGTGTATTTACAGACGATTTTGTGGTTGTATTTGTTATTTTGTATTTGCGGTTTATATGAGACAGGCACAAACCTACACATTTTCATTTCACGCATAACGGTTTGTCAAAGTGTATTTCATAGCATTTAAGTTTATTTGAAAAGAGCAATCCCTTGAGTTTCTTGGTCGTTCTTCTCAGGGAAGTCAGCGTAGTGAACGAGCAGTAGTTTAAATGTGACGTTTTCAAGTGTAATTTTATTTTATGGCCAGGGCAGTACCTACTGCCTATTTAGTAAGCGTACTTATTTCTGCCGCCAAACAGTTATGTCAGCATTACTGTGTTCCGGTTTTGCAGCACCCCTTTACTGGTGAATACAGGCACAAGGGACTTGTTAACTTTTGTCTCAGGGTGACGGGCGCAGTGGCAGTGTCCCTCAGATTTTTGCGATTTAAAGCACTGAGTGTCACTGCAACTGTTATGGCCAGGCGTGTAGGTCACCATCAGTCGCACGACTTGTTCGTCCCGTCACTTGATATTATAAAAAAATATCTTACAACACCGACTTCCCCGTAGTAATGCGAAGTATTGTGCGAAGTATTGTGTGTACTAAGGCATTATTCAACGGTTAAGTAACGAGTCTAATTAAATTAAATTAGTCAAGGTTTCCGTAGTGTGATTGGTGGAACTAAAATTATGCGAGTTTCCCCAGTTGGCAATTAATGAGTCTGCAGCCGGAAACAACAAATATTGGACTTCGTCTTGGATATATGAGTGAATTAGTAGATTTCTGTAAATGTACCGTTCAGTATAGGTGCCAATCCTTATATACGAGTCAATTTCTTCATTTCTTCATTTCATAGCCTCTGTCTTTCTCTCTCTCTGTCTCTCACACACACAGACATACATGCACTTGCACAAACATGCACACACATACAAACTTGCAAATTGAAATGATTACCGATTTGACAGTCCCATATTGGGACAGTCCGATTAATTTTGGTAAAATATTGTATAATTATTTATACAAAGATAGAACATTTACAAAAAAAACATCGATCGGATGGCTGGATTCGAACGAACGTTTTCTAGCAAACAGTGCCCGACGCTATACCAACTAAGCCACGGAACGAACCAGCGGACCTTTACAAATTTTTATAATGTATGTCTGTTGAAGATCTTTTGTTTTTGGTTTTTAACGACTTTTTTGCCGTAGCGCCATCTTGAGAAATCTATTTCTTCATTCGTTCCGGAGATCAGGAATCCTGAGGTACAGGACACCCAGTACTAGTTGAAATCCTCCAGTCTCTCGGAAATAATAATAACATTTATGAACTGTTCTTACTTCGCAACCATTTATTGTCGGAGAAATAAAAATTCATTGTTATTACTTCGATAATCTATTTTAGATTTTCGCGTCCCTAAAAGTTATATTTAGAATTTTAAATGAGGAAGGCGGTATTCCTCAGCAAGGGCTCAACGGTTCAAGGTCAGGATCTCAATTTATAATTATTGTTATTATTATCGGCTTGCTTCAAAAATGTATTCGAACTTAGAGCGGTTACACAAGGCCACTTTTAGCAGCGATGCAAACGCGATGCGTACGCGATATGATATGATGTGATTAACGAATACACTGCTACTGCATCAGTAGTGATGTAGTTGCTAATCGTCTACCTTTACAAACGCGCGCGATTTTAAGCAGCGATGCAAACGCGCGACTGTATCGATACAAACGCGCGATTGCATCGCTGCACTTGGGATTTATAGGCGATTGCATTGATGCAATCGCGCGTTTGTGTCGATATAATCGCGCGTCTGCATCGATACAAACGCGCGATTATATCGCGAATGCGATGCAAACGATGCAATGGCTTATAAATCGCAAGTGTAACGATGCAATGGCGCGTTTCACGAACACGCGTTTGCAACGCTGCTAAAGGGCACCGTATGTAACCACTCTAAGGGTCGTATTCCAGAAATCTACTCAATGCTCAAGTCAGGACTTGAGTATTGCAGTGAGCACTGAAAATCATACTCAAGTCCTTGCCATTAGGGTCGTATTTCCAGTGCTTGAAATCATACTCAAGTCTGCTCAAATCCTGACTTAAGCATTGAGTACAGTTCTGGAATACGACCCTTAGTAGTGTCCTTTAATGGACAATGTCTTGGCATCACTTGCTGCGTACCTTCTACATAGGTTTACGTCGCAGTTACAGTACCATTTACAAGTCTCAACCACCAGTCGGCGTTACTAATCGCAAAGATATAATTAAGTTTTAAGTTAGATATTTTTAAGTTGTTGTATAAATATAATATTACGTTGAATAAATACGCATACTTGATAAATGTTGTTTTTGTTTACATTTATTTTCGTATAATAATAATAATGAAATAATTTCAATACTTATATATTACTCACTGATCACTATTTTTCATGTAGCAGTTATCTACAAATTAATGTCATTTGGAAATTACTACTAAAGTGGCATCCGTGATACTAAATCTTATATGATTGCTTGTAAGTAGTGCCGCCCAAAATCGTCTTGGTGTTGGTCTTGCATTTTTGCAAGACCTAGACTAATACATTGGAAAATTTGAGCAAGAACAAGACAGGGCCAGCGAGGCTCTTGCGTCTCGCAGTTACGTCAAACTACAAGGCCGTTAGGTATTGTTGCATTTGGTTTCAAATAAATATCGATACTGTTATGTTCCCTAATCACGGTATCAAAACCACGGTTTATTCTAACAACAAAGTTGGTTGGTTGTTATGACACGAAAAACTATGATATCGAAGCTTATATTTTGAAGTCGTTTTTTAATCACATCAACTAATGTGTACTTGTGATAAAAGTGTAGCAAAAAATAAATAGCACTATACTAGTCATTATCAACAACAATGTACACCGGAAATCTAAAAACTAACTAACGAGCCGGCGCGGGCGGCGCGGCGTTTCATCGAGCGGGTCATACGAGTTACTTGTACCCATAACATGAGTTCATTTGTCTTATTTAATAATCTTATGCGCGGGTTAAGCGCATACGCCTAAAATTATAAACAACCAAAATAATGGTTAAAATATTGTAAAGTAAATTTTTCGTCATTTGGTGGGCCTTCACTATATCTACGTCAACATGCACTTAAAATGTATCTACTCTGTTGCGTTGTTCTAAAATCTGAATATTCCCTTATGGTATTTTTTGTAATAATAATAGAATATAGTAGTTTGATGCAAGACCCAGAAAAATATCAAGACCGAGTGTGCAAGATCAAAACAAGGTGTACTAACGCGAGACCAAGACTGGGGTTAGTTCTGTCTTGGTCTTGCAATGGACAACACTGTCATGATGTATGTAGGTACTTGCAGCCTGGTCTAAATGATAGTTTGTTTACGATGTTTATTGTTCATAAGACAAAATGTTTATCTAACAAAGTTATACTAAAAAAGTACGTCGTATATATAATTTACGCATTCCAAAACGCAAAAACATTACAAAATACCGTCTTGTTGATGTATATATCATATACACGAGCATGTACTTAACTGTATACGTTCCTTATCGGTGTAACGGAAATTTACTTTTGAAGGAAGTCAGCTTGTAAACTTAGACGCTTGTTTATTTTTGTTAGTTATTTATTGAAATCTGCTTCATAGGAACGTTTCAATGTCTCTAACAAAAAATATTCTATACGTTTTAGATAAACAAATTTGTTTTGCCCGTCTAAAAAGGAAACATCAGAAAGCGTCTGGTCATTGAAGAAAACGTCAAATTATGTAGGCTCGAAACTTTCCTTAACTGCCGATACTGGCTTCTTCCAGAAGATAAATTTGTTTTGCCCGCCGAAAGAAGAAATGCCAGAATGGTTTAGATGTTTTGAGAAGACGTCAAATTATACTTTGAAACTTTCATAACTGTGGATATTTACTTCTTCTAGAAAATAAATATGTTTTGCTCACAGAATGAGAGGAGTCTGAAATTTTTGTAACTGCTGATAGGAAGTTCAGTCGTTGGGTCATTATGGTGGTAGTATATTAATCACACTCATGATTTCATAGAAAAGTGGTTGCCACAACGCTTTGAAAATTATTAAAATCTACAAATTGAAATCAATGCAATTGATATAGAAACTATTTTTTTCGGGCACGTCAGGTTATAGACGTTCTCTGAGGTTTATGTCAATTGTGACCGACCGTGCACGTTAGTTCGTTTGAAAAAACAAATGTACGCGTTTTTAGTTGAAAAAAAAGTTTTTTCATTGTGTAACAATCGTGAACCTAAAAACTCGGTCAAACAATAGAATAGAAAATAATTTATTCCGTACGTGTGTACACGCACACACACATAATATCTACTTAATACGTTTACGACTTAAACACAAGATTTAAAACCTTTTTGTCGACCTCCATGGTCAAATGGCTTGCACAGAGGTTTTCATGGTGGTGCAATCTCAGTGGTCCCAGATTCAATTCCCCGACCGGGTCAATGTAGAAATTTTTATATATTGTCTCGGGTCTGGGTGTTTGTGGTAACGTCGTTGTTTTCTATCTACATAACACAGGTGCTTTAGTTACTTACTTTGCACTTAAAAAAAAGCACAAACATGTCACATAATCTCGCTTTTTAAAATAAAAATAACAATAGTTTTAAGAATCTATTTGTATTTTACTAATCACTATGGATCCGTTCGTAGTGTCTGAAATAAATCAATATTATTATAACATTAAGCCAATAAATAATACCAACAAATTATTCAACGCATAAATAATGAGCCGTATGAGATAACAGAGTATGCTGTCATTCACTTAGTTTTTGTCGCCTCACTGAAAAAAAAAAAGATACTGATTTTCAGCGGACCCAGTAACAGAAATACACGTGTCATGGAATACAGCAGACACATAACTAAATTTAATTTATCCAATATAAATTTTGCATTTTTTTTAAATAATAGAGTAACAATTCTTATTCAGATCTTTGAAAATTTCATGACACTTCAATAAACAAAGTAACACGTATCATTTTACATTTAGTTCCATCGCGCACTGTTGGGTGGCGTGAGTTGAAACGAGCAATTATATTTTTCTAAACTTCCGTAGTACTCGTATACACAGACACACATCTTTTTTGCCATGTTTATGCGAGTTGGCGAAATAAATATAAGTTTGTGGATCCATTGGTGTGTCCATTCACCATTTTAAAATATTAAATTGGCAAGAAACTTTTAACTACTAACTTTTATGTAAAAAAATTGTGTAACAATAAATTAAAAAATAAAATAGATAAGGTTATATAAGCACATTACATATATAACGCAAATGAAACACTCAAGTGACGTAAATGTTTTAGTAGAATAGGATACCTTTGAACAAATTCATATACAAACTTTGGCATTAAAATAAGACTGTGACATACATTAGGGATGAAGTTATATTCAAGAAGGTATGCTACGATGGTACCGTAGCAGGCAGCTTGGTTTGTAATTTGAACTGTCTGAACAAATATAGGTTTGTATTTAGAATTGCAGGTAGTAAAGTGAACACCGCGGTTGTTCTAGTTCAATTTTGTAGCTGAACGCACGCATTAAAGCTTTATTTATGATTATTTTCCTCGTTTCTTATTGAAAAGTGCCTCTCGCTGCGCTAACCCACGGCTACGCCTTTTACAGTACGATAATGATGAATACGTCAACGTACATTAAATTAATATGCATTGAAAAAATTTGTAAAATTTATTTTCTTACTAATTATTCATACAAAGATCGAACACTTAGTAAAAATACCTTTGATCCGGCCGGATTCGAACAACGTTTTCTAGCGTACCGTGCCAGACGCTATACCAACTAAACCACGGAACGAACCAGCGGACCTCACGATTTTTTTTTGTGCTTGTTGTCGTGTCTTTGTATTTGGTTTTTCAACGACTTTTTAGCCGTAGAGCCGTAGATGAGCCTGAACAGATGAGCCCACTGACAGCACGGCTGGAATTTTTAGCCGACAAATATATCTTAATGTTATGTCCTTGTAGTTGAAATTTCAATTATAAAGGTCGTAGCTACAAAAACTAAACTGCGGTAAGCTTAGGGATACCGACTTACCGCGTCGGCAGCCTCCAGAAAGCTTCGGCAGCCTTCGGGATGCTTTGGCAGACTTCCGCAGGTTATTCAACCAAAATTGTCTCCTACTGATTTTATAATACCAAGTGACGAGACGAACAAGTCGTGCGCCTGTGCGCGTGGTAAGCGACACGCCAATCCGTAACAGTTGCAGTGCAAATCGGACCTTTAAATTGCAAAGAACTTTGCACTGCCACTTTGTCAACTTATGTCTCAGGGCGACGGGCGCAGTGGCAGTGCCCCTCAAATCTGATACACATGTTTGTCCCGTCACTTAATATTGTATAAAAAAATATCCAGATAAGTAAAAAATTAATGCTTGCACGCCATATAAACCGTTTTGCCTGTAATTACCATAGGCCATTTGAGTAAACCATGAGTAAACATGTGAACCATAATCAATAAGGGTTGAGTCGATCATAGATAGCCCTAACTAAAGCAAGCTGTGGAATTTCGACTACAGAACTTTCGGCGGAGACCGTCTCCAAGTAACCAGCAGATATCAGAAATTCAGATTCAGAGTCACTGAACTGAGTTCAATTTAGGTATTCTATCAAGACTAGAGTAGAATGGTGTCTAGCTTAGTGCCTTAATACAGATTTGATGTAGAGCGAATAGTGTCGGTGTAGTTTAAGTATTTAAAGCCATCTCTCTCAGGCTCCTGCTGGAAACCAGAGCCGAAACTCTGCCCAGTAGGGCGTGTTAGCACTACTGATGAGCTTGCTAGCCTTTTCGACTTTTATTATGTATTTATCGTTGCGGGCCCTTTACAAGTCCCATGATCACGGTTGACAGTCAGCCGTGACCTTGGGACCTGTAAAAGGCACAGGTTGGTTTGTCTGAAGAAAAAAAACAAATATACGCTATTTGTTATTATGCATTTACTTTTATTAAATAAGTATCCTTTTGTTTTTTATTCACCGAGTTCACTTAAAATCTTTCTTATATTTGAAATATTATATAGCCTTTGATAAAATTGATTTAAGTCTTTAATTTTATTCTTAAATTTAATTCTTGTGAAAATCAAATAATCTTGAAAATACAAAAACTGTCAGTTTTTAAAAACAAAAGAAGAACCATTATTAACCGGCTCCATGACATGGAATATCGCTTTGAAATATGATGTTTTACGTTGACATGGGTGATGTTATATTTGTCTCGATGGCTGTTGAAGGTTGTTACGAGTTTGTACTACAATTCCCAGTGGGATTTCAGGTCTTGTTATATAAATCGTTTCGCTAAAGTGTTATTTATGTCGCCCATATTTGTGTTGTTAATAATCACTACCCTTATAATTAAGATTTTCACTTGAACAAACAAAGTTATACAAGCTTTTCACTAACTGCTATAACATAAGTCAAGCAACAAGAGTAAGTCGTTAAAAAACCAAAAACAAAGGTCTGCCAGAAGCACACAGAAAAATTCGTAAGGTCTGCCGGTTCGTTCCGTAGCTCAGTTGGAAGAGCGTCAGACACGGTATGCTGAAGGCGCTGGTTCGAATTCAGCCGGATCGAAGGAAGTTTTCTTAGTGTTCGATCTTGGCATTATAATTTGAACAAATTAGTGGAGTAATTTAAAAAAAATAATGGAATTTAATAAACTTAATTGTTCTCTATTGTCCTCTATGTCTACTGTGTCCAGTTTTGAAGGGTAAGGGTGCTGGTGAAATTACAGGCACATGGGACTTGTCAACTTATGTCTGAGGCTGTCGGGCGCAGTGGCAGTGCCCCACAGACCTTTGCGATTTAAATCTCTGAGTGGCACTGCAATTGTCATGGACAGGCGTGTAGCTTACCATCAGGCGCACGACTTATTTGCCCCGTCACTTGATATTATAGAAAAAAAGTCGTGTGTCTGGTGGTAAGCGACACGCTTAACTATATCAATTGCCATTCATCGCAAAGGTCTGAGGGACCCTGGGACATACAATTGACAAGTCGCATTTCTCTGTAGTTTCACCAGCACCATTACGAACGTAGTAATGCTCACGTTACTGCTCGACGACAGAAAGTTATGGTTGCAGTACTTCCCTGGACGGAGTTTTCCACAAAGAGATCTGCTGCTACTAAAATAAGTGTTAGCTTAGGAGTAAGCAAGTTAACGTTTCTAAATGTACGACCATTATTTTAATATAGTCTCAAGTTGTATTCTTTTATAGAAATATTATTAAATACTTATTTATTGAAATTATTTCTTTTTTCCTGATAATGTCTTTAAGTATTTCAAAGCATCTACTGATGCGCTATGAATAAAATGATCAATTTATATAATTTTATTGAACTAAGTGATCGCTTAAATTTACGACAGGAAATGTAAGCAAAAGCAAACTAAATATTTAATGAAGACTAAAAGCTGTTTAGTCTTACTTTAGAAGAAGCCTTGGATTGCGCATGTATATTAAGTATATTATATTTATACATATAATTTTAGTCCGGGTGACAACATCTTACATATATTGATTTCCTTCCCCCACTTGCATTATACATACGTACAAATACCTCACGCTTTTTTCCCATCGGTGTAGGCAAAGAAACAGCCTTCTACTTGCTACGATCCTGACACATCTGTCGCCTCATCAACACGCTTAAGAAATGATGACAATTACAATATATTTTAATTATTGTAATTATAATATATTAAATAGGTATAAAACATTACCTTATATATTCAACTAGACATGTAAAATCTGTTGTTTACTTGACATTTCACAGTACACTGATTGTAGTAATTCCGGAAATCTAGTTTTTTAATCAACAAAATCGGTCATGTAATGTGGTCATAATGATGCCTGACGGAAGTCGCAGACCGTGTACCCTCATTTTGATATGATAAAATCTAATTCAATGTATTTTACACAATATTAAATAAACGGAATATCACGCTAAATAGGCTTTACATACAATTGTTTGTCGTCCTTTTAACTTTACATCTAGTCAAAGGTAGACACGTATAATTTCATCGAGGTACACGCTCAGGGGAATCTTGCCCAGGATATTGGCAATGTTTCCTCTGTGTGGCTCATCTTATTTCTTGTCTATGCAGGAGCGTACTGGATTTTCCTTATTGACGAGTTTCGCCTGGCACATAGCATTGGCTGAGGTTGACCTATTGCCGGTATCGATTGTTGTGGTGGTGGAGCCCACACCAGCTATGCTGGCGCATGCATGAGAGGACGCCACCATAGTATAAAAAGAAAAGTAGTGTAATTTCATAGAAACGTATAGCAGCGCGGTTTGTACACTCGCACATAATCTCGCGGTGCGTTCGAGTTGCTCAGCGCGGGACGCACGCGCCCTTAATTATATAATTAAGCATTCGCTCGGTTTTTGAAATATTTTTTTGTGTCAAATTTATTTTATGACTGTATGTATACTTATGTATACTTAAACTGTCATTTCAATTAAAATTCGTGATCGCGCTCCCATAATCGAGATACCAACTCCCGATGCTGGTATAGAAATAGCAATATGTAAGTACTGCATTTACAAAGGTCATTTTAATATAGCATGAAAATACAGTGATGATTTTTTGAAATTATGTTTACAACCTGTAGGTTCAACTAAAATAATAATGTGACAACCCTAGGCTCCGAGCGACGTGTAAGCATAGACGAGTCGAACAGGCGGGAGTTGGACGACTTGTCTTATTATACTATGCGCCACAGTGCCCACACAGATCGCATCGCAAGATAAAATCAAAAGAGAATTATGATAAAGTCCTACCTTATAGTATGTAACATAAAGTACAAAATTGCATGAGCATAACATGCGGTTTGTCTACATAACGGGACCACCTAATCAGTGCAGGTCAAGGTTTAGTAAACTGGTTTTATACTGTGGCCAAGGGTTTTGAGTAATCAAATGAAAGGCTCGGTCCACATAATTTATTGTAAAATAGGAATAGGAAGGAAGGTAAAGGCTGTAACATAACAAAATAACGGTATAAATACAGGTATAACCATATAAAAACACTCCCTACTTAAATTATAAACCGGTTAACAGGTTAGACATGGTAAAAAAGGAATGTACTCCAAAAGGGCCTTCATTTTCTACAAATACTATGCTTTACAAGCAGTTAAGTTACATGATTTTCAATGGTATAACTGGTTAGAATTTTATATGAAGTCGAGCACGTGTGCTCGCTTCGGGAATTTTATAGAGAGTCACGATGGAAAAAAGTGAGTGTGACGAAGAAATGGAATTAAAGAAGAATTCGAAATGTCAAAGTCTCTGGCCACCAGGAACTAGATAAAAGGGTGATAAAAATGAGGGATGACGATGAAAGAGGTCGCATTGTCACAATACTAGTTCCATCGAATCCTATGCCAGCTAGGGAAGAAGATAAGGGAATCACTTAATGTCGTGTTGTAATTATGCCATCTAAGAGCGCTGAACGGAGACGGTTGGTGATTAACCATCGACAAGAGCCTAGATCTTAAATAAGGACAATAATCCTATTAGAAATTTAATACGTTCCAAAACAATTTTAAAGTGTGCTCTTTTTGGCTGTAAAGTCTTTGCATTTCAAAATGGTTTCAAACTTTAGTTATGCGAGTAGAACATATTGTCCTGAGAATAAGAATAATTTTCAATATCTGAAATACTAATTATTTACTGCGATCTTATATAATTTCTTTCTGCACTGGTATGGTTACAGGTAGTATTATATTAGAGAAGCTAGGTTTACCAATTCACGTCGTCTGGAAGATGATAACACAACTTCCAAGTGTCTGTCACCACAGAATAATAAAACGTCACTCTGACTCAATGAAGGAGTTGGTAGACTTACATGAAATTATCAATAGCATCGGAAATAACCTTCATTGGCGCTTTCAACAAATGGTTAAATGAAAGCAAATATTGTTCGATTTTTAAAACGAATTGATTGCGGAAGAATAACTAAAAAAAGCGTTTAATTAGTGAACGTTAAAAAAACATTGACCACATTTGAAAAATAAAATGTACATATGATTCTATTTCCATCCGTTTGTCTAAGAAATTGATTAATCTAAATTCTAGGCAACAGCACTTATATTATATGACAACAACAGTTTTATATTAATTCATCTAACGTACAACTACAACATAGTACTTATAAATCCACTTTTTCCGAAACGCAAAACGTTTTCACCAGCAACGTGACCTTGCTTAAAGTGGCTTCCTAAGCCTATATAAAGTACCTACAATCCGTCCCGTTTTCACACATCCAAAATGAATGCATTACAACCCGAAATGTACCGAATAATGATAACCATACAAAAATTTGAAACGCATAGATGTAAGCGAGGAACTAGACTGTCGCGTCACGGTTAGTGTTTAAGGGTCGTATTCTACAACTCCACTCAATGTTCAAGTCAGGATCTGAGTATGGTTTAAAGCACTCGAAATCATACAAACTCCCTGCCATTAGGGTCGCATTTCCAGTGCTTGTGTTGCCAGTGCAATCCTGACTTGAGCATTGAATAGAGTTCTAGAATACGACCCTAAGTCCCTAATTGATGAATGAAGAAGCTAATAAGTAGGTAACTCTGCGAAAATAACCTTTTTAAAAAGCGTGATTGTAAGGTTTATTTTGAAAATGATGACTTTGTCGCTGTTCTTTATTAATAGTTTTGCGGTCTGCTGGAGTTTGCAAATTTTACACCTTTCGGAGAGCGCGCAGGAACTATGCTGAACTAAGTTTCATCTTCAACGTTCCTCCTCCGGTCGATTAGAAAGCCAGTAGACTCCATCCTTATGTCGTTGATGTAGCACCCATTCACACGAAGCACTTTGTTCCCTGTAGCGAATCGCTACAAATCTTTTTTTATATATTTTATATAAGCCTCTTTAAGTTTTAGTTTTCTATTTAAATTCTAAATTTATATGTGTTTGTTTTTGGCGCCTTGTTCTTGACTTTAGCTAGTGTTTGCTGTTTTGCTTTGATAACGACAACGTGTTTTCCAAAAATATTAATAAACTGTAAGTTCGTTTTCTTGGCCTTGCGCACTCGTTGTTAGCACTCATCCCTTCACCCATTGATACAGTCCGCTACATTCCCTTCTTCCTGACGCGTAGGCAAAAGAGCAGAATAGTTACTGCATCTGTTCTCCGAAACGGACAATTTAGAGCTATTCTAGGTTAGACTGAAACATGACTATAAAACAAACGAAACGTGACTATAAAACTGTCATAAGTTCGATTTTAATGCATCGATGTGAAGCTTGAACGCCGACTCTGAAGGAAGAGAACTAGTTTCTTGTCGCCGAAAGAAAAATCTTTCGTAACATTTAGGGACCAACGCAGAGGGAAGATGGTAGCTAGAGGATCCGAAAAAACCAGGAGCGGGAGGACTGCCTGAAACCAATATTATCGGAAAAATCAATTTTACGAACTCCGTCGCCTCGGACATCTCGAAAGATGCAAAGTCAAAGTTTAATAATTCTTACTCGAGCCAACTCATATCGGAGGCAATGACCCACTTCGGGTCGTTGGGTCAGCGGAGTAAGTACGGTATAATTTAGTGTAATACCTTGTAATTTCAAGAAATTATTTAAAATAAAAATTTTGTTCTTCTACTTAGTAGTAGTGAACGATAAATATTTTGCATTGCAGCATTTGTTACTTACTTCCTACTTCGGCTTCCCTATTTCGAAATATTTACGGTCTTGCTCATAAAATATGTGATTCCATTACAGACTGTCAGAAAACAGGTAATTTCTAAATGCAATACAGGTTGTATAGTCTTTATAGATTTTAAGACTTTCGTGGTTATTCACTGAATGATTATCACTAATATCAGGTTTCTTACCACGGTATTGTTTGACTGGCTCAGTCAACCCGTGACCATGGAGCGTGCAACCGTTCCGTAATATCGGGAAAATAAAAAGAAGTCATACCGTGGTAAGAAACCTGATATTAGTGATAATCAATTGTATAGTCTTTATTTCAATTACTCACTTTCATTTTCCTGGTTTAATTTTTTTATTACCCTTGGAGCAAAAAAAAGGACATTTAAACATACTACGGTAGCGTCGTTTAAGTGCTGTCATCTGACTTCTAATAAAACGCCCCGGAAAATGTCCGTTAAAAGAACCATATTATTATGCAATAATCTTTATATTTCATAGATATTTTACATAACGCGCCCTCTGTAATAAAGTGCCTTAACTCAAAAAATTACATTTTTGGAAAGCGGACAAAATAAATTTACAAAAAGAATAAAGTACGATAAAACATTTATAAAACTTGCAAATTGTGGAGGAAATGAAGAGTTTATTTACTTATAAAACCAAAATATTATTTTTCAAATGAAATTGACTATGGTAATTTTTGACATCATTTTTGGCAATGTTTATGTCACTTTTACAGATAAAAAATTTCGTTTTTCAATTACGTCACTTCAATGTCTACTGTGAGATATTAGTATGTTTAATGTACATTGCTTATTCATTACTCGTAACCTTACTACTGATAACTGATTACGATCTGAGAGTTTATTTGGAAAATGGTACTTAAGGTAGATACGAGTGTTATAATTTATTGATTTCTACCCCTAGTATGACACGCGGTTATCGCAATTGCTGCACGTTGGAAATGAAACTATTTTTTCCGGATGTAAAATCGCGTATATTTGTTTTTTTTTAACAGGTCACATGGTCACGGCGATTTACAGTAAGGCAACAGACGCTGCAGCGTCTATGGGGGCAATTAAAAAAACATGACCAAAAATACGCTTGAAAAGTAACTGCGTTTTTCAGTGATTTATTGTAAATTTTATTATGTATATTTTATTATTTATGTAAATTTATATGGTATGTTTTGTATTTCTAGTGATATACTTGCAAGTCTATAAACATGAATTCGATCAATACCTCCTATAAACTTTACGATCCAGCTGAAATTAGCTAAGTGATGACCCGAACGCACATTTTATTATATTTGATGAGACATATTTCCTATCTAGGGCCACTGGATATTACGGTGGCAATAAAATGGCAATGAGTTGCCTATACAGGTTGTATTGAGACTCAAACTCACGGACAGGATGTCACAAGCAAACAACTGTTTTCGGAAATTTTTAATAATAATAATAATGATTTATTCTTTCCATAAGTAGGCATACATGTTACAATAGTTTAGTTATATAATGGGCCCAGTAAGGCATGGTAATAATTGAAAAGTACTTCATACAAAAATTCCCATTAATTTTCTACATGCGTATCAGTAAATAATTACGAAAAATTTTAGTGTGACTAGCATTTACACAAATTATAAAATGTGTATTACATTTAAATAATAACAATGTGTATTACATTTTAAGATTAACACTTTTAATTTCATTCCGAAGATAAAAGAATGAGGTTTATAGTGAAGAAGATCATAAACATTAATTATTAAAAAATATTTCATTGATCCAAATTATTCCGGCGCGTGTTACATTGGATCCTCCACTAGGCATAGCCTGTCCCGTAAGTAACCAACTTAAAAGGTGAGGTTACCAAAATAGAAAGCGTAGATCCTATAATGTTATTCCTATTCATTTGCCCAAGTTATATTATCACAAAATATTAATTTAGGTGTAGCTGACAAACACAATAATGTAAATTAAATAATTATCTGTACGAATAATAAAAGATATTGTGCGTGCGTGCGTGCGTGCGTGCGTGCCTGTGTGGGTGCGTGCGTGTATGTGCGTGCGTGTCATTCAGATAGGAACTCTCAGCATTTCCTCAATATCCTCGTAGCATAGTGTATTGAGCCACTTCTGCACTTTCTGTTTCACTTCCCAAACTGAACACCCCTTTAAGGATACTATGGCACTAACCCTATTGTAAACAAAAGGACCAAGAAAAGAAACGAATCTATTTGCAAAGGCAGTTCTTCTTGGTGGCACTGGGATTCTAAATTTACGTTTTTGAAGCATAGATGTATAGTTAGGAGAACTTCTGAGACGTGCGTGTTCCCTCAACACCAATCGCAATACGAACACTCCACGAACACTCAGGACCTCCATGTCTATGTATACATTTTTTGTTGGATACCTCATCTGCTTCTTGAGGATAACTTTGAGAACAGCTCGTTGAATTTTCTCTATCAGCAGCATTTTTTTTGGCTGCCCCACCCCAAGCAGTTGTGCAATATGATAGGACCGATTGGCATATACTGATATAGACGGTCCTGAGCAGCTTTCTATCAGCAGAGTTGCGTAGACTTCTAAATACGTATATCAGTTTGGGTGTACGGTTGGCGGTGACTAGTGTATGTTGTCGAAAATCAAGTTTATCATCAAAAATGATACCGAGGTATTTGATTGCAGTAGTTCTATGTATCTTCATGAAAAAGAATAGCAGTGTCGTCAGCGTAACATATTATGTCAGCGTTTACAATGTTAGGATTAGTAATGTCGTTGATATATAAAATAAATAATGTTGGTCCCAGAATACTACCCTGCGGGACACCGAAATCGACTCTTTTAGGATTGCTAATGTTGTTGTCAATCTTTAGACGCTGGGTCCGATTTGACAAATAACTGCGAAACCAGGTCAAAGCAATTCCCCTAACCCCGACAAGCTCCATTTTCCTTAGGAGGATAGGAATGGAAACTGTGTCAAATGCTTTGGCAAGGTCTAGAAAGATTGAGATTGAGAGACTGCATCCGCAGTCGATCTGTTTGCTCGGAAACCATATTGGTGTTCCGAAAGTATATTATTCTTTTCCAGAAAACCAACCAAACGCTTACTAACTATTTTTTCTAGTACATTCGAAAAGGCACCCTGGAAAGATATCGGCAAGAAATTTTGCAAGAAAGCTTTCGATTTCTCTGAGATCACATCACACAGTTTTAAGGTAGTCTGTTGCTCGTCTCTGGTGATCTTGAAATACGACGTACTACGTGTTTCACGTAAGCCTCTTAAGGCTGCTGATGATGCTCCGCAGGAAACAAGGTAGGGTTCGATGACCAGTCGACCGCTGTCGGAGTTGTGGAAGAATGCGAAAGCGCCCCCGTGACTCCGGCATAGGGTGAGGAGAGGGAACGCCGCCGTTAGGTTTTAGTCTGTAGGAGTCCGAAAAATACCTCCCCCAGGCGGCTAGGCTATTCAAGAGGATTTTCTGACGTTAAAAAAATACGCCTGGTTAGACGTAATGATAGCTGCTGGAGTAAGGCTTTGATATTTTTTTTATAATATCAAGTGACAGGACGAACAAGTCGTGTGTCTGGTGGCAAGCTACATAACATTTGCAGTGCCATTCAGAGTTTTAAACTGCAAAGATCTGAAGGGCACTGCTACTGCGCCTGTCACCCTGAGACGTAAGTTGACAAGTTCCATGTGCCTGCAATTTCACTAGCACTTTACCCTTTCAAACCGGAACGCAGTAATGCTCACAAATCAGCTATGTACATACAGGGCGTTTATGGAGTCGGTGCAAAACTACAACAACTTTTATATATTATCATCATCACTTCAGCCGAAAGACGTTTACTGCTGGACATAGATCGCCACAACGACCGGTCTTGCACTGCTTGCATCCAGCAGACTCCCGCCAACTTTTATCTGGTCGTCGGTCCACCTTGTGAATGGCCTGCACGCTCTACAGCTTCCGATACGCGGCGATCACTCGAAAATTGTGTGGCATTTTTATATAATGACTTTTGTAAAGAGCTTTTAAAAATTGTACAAAACCTGTTGAACAAAAAAGTTTATTGCCATAATTATATGTATAATACTGCAACTATACTGCGATGGAAAAACTGCCGTCTGAACGTCGTAATTATATATATATGAGGCCTAGATCCAATTGTAAGGTCAAGTTGATTTGATAATACTCATTTCGGCTTACTACCAATAAGTATAGTTTATATACGCTTTGAACAAGTTTTGCGTAACAATGAAACGCAAACTGAGCAAAATTTAGTAAAAAATATAAATTAATTTAGTTGCACATCTGCGCCGTGAAGCCAACGTTAAGCCAAATTCGCTTAATTAGAACTTAGTGCGCGCGTTAACTTGCATGGAGCAGAGTGCATTACTGTAATCTAGAGATAAAGTTTAGTTAAATAATACTTGGATGTCTCGTGAGAATCCCTCCTTTTCTCGATTAATCGCCTTTTACAAAACTATTACATCATTTTCAGGTTAGTTTTCTCTACTTAATTTCGGTGGTAATTTTTATTATTTATATGTTCTAGAATATTATCAAAAAAGTATTATATAATATTCAAGTGAGGCATTCTGAAATATTATTTAATATTTCACGATAATTTACTTCAATAATACATCGCATAGAACATAAATTACAGAATCGAACTATGTAAGTAAGGGTCATATTCTAGAACTCTACTCAATGCTCAAGTCAGGATTGCAATTGAAACACAAGCACTGGAAATACGACCCTAATGGCAGGGAGTTGAGTATGATTTTGAGTGCTTTAAACCATACTCAAATCCTGACTTGAGCATTGAGTAGAGTTCTAGAATACGACCCTAAGTCTGTTTTAGTCAAAATTGTATATGAAGTTTATTCGTGATAAAGGGGAAGACATGCCCAAAGTCGCATAATATTAATATACATTAATAAGAATGTCCAATAACAATTGTTATGTAGATTAACATTATACGTATATAAGATGAAAATAAGCCTTTGTGCTACTCCAGGAAATAGCTCATCTATCAAATTCGATGGACCGTTATGGAGCGTGATTGAAACAACAAAGTTACTCATTTATACAGGGTCTAAAAAAAGTGTCAGGTCTGTATGGTAGAAAAAAAATGTTTGTAAATTATTAGCCAACATCATAAATGACATTTTAGATTAATTAGGAACGACAAAGATTCATTCGTTACGAAATTATTTGAGTTGAATTTTTTTTTCGATTTTATTTTTTTACTGTAATAATAATGGTTGTCACTCCAAGTTGTCGATGTAGCTCGGAAGGCGGCCAAGTTGCAAGTCTGCCGCATGCCGAGCGTGTTGTAGGCCCCGCAATTGAAGGCCCACACTCAACTCAAAAAGGACAACAGATATACCACGGCGGCGATGGTGGGATGATTTAGACTCCTGTTTAAAAGACTGGTCAAATGTTGCCCAAAGCCGGTGTCTGTGGGAAAAGAAGCGAGAGACCTTGCAGTGGAACAGGACAGGTTTATACAAAAATAATCCACCGTACCTATTAGTTTCAAGAATTTTATGTTAAGAAGTAATACTATGGATTAGAAGAGTTATCGACCACAATACAAATATCCAAGTTTTCGACGTAGGGTTGTCACTTAATGATAATAAAATAATGGTCGATGGAACTACTTCGTGATAATAGAGTGTATAGAAAACAAACAACGCAACCATGTTTGTGAAAAAATCACGGGCAGATACGACGGATTATTGCAGTAAAAGAATAAAAATGAAACTTGAATAATTATATATTGTATGAAGTAGTCGCTGATTTTTTTAAAACGTGTGCCAATTATGGTTTTATCTAACGACTTATCAGTTAACTAATAATTTTCATACATTACTTATAATATTTTTTTGTTTATTCGGACAACAATTGCTCTATTTAAAAAAAAATAGAAAGTACATTTTGGGCACACCGTAGTACAGGAATCTGGTATAAAAAATGTCACAAAATTAGTTCTCATAAAACACTGTGTAATTTCTCAATATATGAACTCAGCAATTATAATTTCTAACTTTGATACTTTGCAATCATGTATAAATCGATTCATCGTGTATAGAATAAATACAGCCTTCAATTCCACATTGTAAGTTTTAACATATGCAGTACTAATCGTCTTTGGCGAGAGCCTTGTCCAAGTTCTTGAATAATTATGACGCGACAAGGACATTGAATTAATATAAGCCGTTGAATTTCAGGCAAAGTTCAAAGTAGTGTGTAATGACATGCGTTATGAGAGAAGACTTGCAAATTTTTCATTACATTCAGATATTTGGAAAATAAAACATAATTTTTCCTTATAAGTATCACGTTGGAAGACAACGTAGATAATTTAAGCTGGCATTTCTCTCGGTTACTATATTAAAAAACAGTTTCTATTTAAGGTGAATAAGTAGTATTATGTAACAGACTTCAAGCAACGTATAGTCCAGGAAGATAAAAAGATTTTTATAATAAATTGACTCAGAAATATAATCTCTCTGTATTTTTTTATGATACCGAGTGACGAGACGAGCAAGTTGTGTTGTGGCGTTAAGCTACACGCCTGCCCGTAACAGCTGCAGTGCCACTCAGAGCTTTAAAACGCAAATATCTGATGGACACTGACACTGCGCCCGTTACCCTGAGACATAAGTTGACAAGTTCCGTGTGCTTGTAATTTTACCAGCACCCTTACCCCTCGTTCACACGGCATTGCACTGCTCGTTTTTTTGCAGTATTGATGTGTGTTCATATGTGTAGTGCGCTTTTTGCAGTACAAACGACGTGTGAACGAACGGTTATATTATAGGTAATGTACGCGATACTATTTACTCGGTTTGGATTATACTGCAAAAAAAAAAACGTGCAGTGCAATGCCTTATGTAATATTTAGTTATTTTTGTGGATAGGTAATAAATATGAATTCTTACTAATTATTCTCATAAGTCTTACGAATTAATAGTTCTCTTAAATCAAATTAATTTGAATAATAAAAAAATAATTTAGCTACTAAACGCAATCGCAATAAAATTTCATATGTAGAGACTTTCATAAGCAATTTAATAGTAATAAAAAAAAAAAATTGAAATGAAATAAAGTTTGCACGTCTAACGAAAACCCAGTGTAAAATTAATTGAAATTTCTGCATACAGCTGAGGTAGGAACAATGGATACTTTGCGAGTAGCAGCCCGATATAACCCGAGTTTCAATTGTTTAACACTACTGCTTCTTATTTGAATAGAGAAATAACAAAGAGTGCTGAGTCTGAGAGTATACCCTGTGGTGAATTCAGGCGAAAAGACTTTGTGATTTTAGGTTTACAATAAGTCGACTACACTTTGTTTACAATAGAATTTATATATCGTAGTTAGTGTGTAGCTGAACTTATTGTCAACGCCATTTCAAGTGCGCCCTAAATGAAAGAACCCATTATACAGGTGTTTTTTTTTTGATGATACGAGACGAACAAGTCGTGTCTGGTTGTGTAATCTTGGGTCCTAAAAATCCTTACATAAGTACGAAAACTAACAATACAATTGAGCTATATATATGAGCCTGGGAAAATCTTACTAGCGTGATATGAGCGTGATTCAGAAATTTCATCAAACGTTACTAACGCCATCTAGTATTAAAAAACAAATGAATCCTATTTGCTCACTACAATATATTGAAAATTAACTGAATGTTAGCTAAAAGGACTTTTTTCTATTAAAATAAGCAGGCGGTCAGCGACACAACTGTCCGTAACTATTGCAGTAATGCTCAGAGTTTTCAATAGCAAAGTACTGAGGGGCACTGCGACTGCGCTCGTCACCCTGAGATATAAGTTGACTAGTCTCATGTGCCTGTAATTTCAACAGCATCCTTCAAAACCGAAACGCAGTAATGCTTACAAATACGTCTTGGCGACAGGAATATGTAAGGTGGCAGTACTTCCTTGAACGAACTCTTCTACAAGGAGCTCTACTGCTGCTAAAAATGCATGGTAATGTAATTAATAATATAATTAATGCATTGCACCTTTTAATACGAATAATTTTTATTGTGGGAACTCCTCTGAAATAGAGAAAGTCAGCCAAGCAAATATGCTAAGATAATAAAGTTTCTTTACTACATAATTCATTATTAGGAAATACATTTCCATATTTTACACAGCAAGTACCGCAGATAACTAAACTATCTTTTTGTTCTTGACCGTACCTTGCTTAATTTTTAACGAAACGTAAAGAGTCTAAGACACAATTGCGGGGCACAACGCAAATAAGCCCATAATAAGAACAACGAGCAAACCACAGATCAAATAAATACTAGGCAAACAGCCAACAAAAAAAAAATTATAATCCCGTTAATTCAAAATGTTACTTTCGCAGTGTGAACTTCGCAACTTTCAATTTGGAATCGTTAACACCGAACTGAGATACGACTGTCAACCGTTTACCTTTCACGTTTGTATCTGCCTGTGCGTTGCTAATTTATCTAACTATATCATAATTCGTAAATATCGGTTTGCAATTTATTCGTTTTGGGCGAGAGAAACCAAGGCGAAATATTTTTTTACAGATAGGTTCCTTGTATATGGTTTTGAGCCGATTACACAGGAGAGAATTGGTAGGCGCTTTGTTTATAACAATAGAACTTGTGTATATGTATATGTGATAGTTATACATTGGATAAATAAAATAGTTATTTTTATATAGCAATAAGTAATGGGACGAACAGTTGTGCGCCTGATGGTAAGCGACATGCCTGTCCATAACAGTTGAAGCGACGCTAGAGCTTTAAATCGCAAAGATCTGAGGGCTACTGCCACTGCTCCTGTCACCCAAGTTAACAAGCGCCATGTTGCACCAGCACCCGCACCTTTTTAAAAAGGAACACAGTAACGCTTAAATTACTGCTTGGTGTCAGAAATAGGTAAGGTGGCAGTACTTCCCTGGACGAAATCTTTCCCAAGGAGCTCGACTGCTACTAAATGTTGTTGTTGGATGTTAAAACTTAAAACGCAGTGGCTAACTGGAGTGGAACTTCTCATAATGGAGCGCGTAGAGGATGTATATATGTATACCATGTGACGGCGGAATGTGCACGGGTTGAAGCAGAAAGGAGCCAGTTCTTTATGCAGTTCCTTACTCTGAACGAGACAATGTCGGTGTCTTTAACAGTATCCTTTCCTCACCCACATCGGACCAAAGCTAAGGTGCTATGTAAATTAGTAGCTAAATGTATTAGTAGACGATAGCAGTGTAACGCAGAATGATAGGGGTGACATATTCACTGTGTGATTATTTATTACCGTTTAACATTTTTACTGATTAGTGATTACCTTTTAACATTAAAAATAAAAGACATTTAATTCTCCACAAAACACAGGAGTAACAATATTTAAAAACTAATAGAAAATACAATTCAGCGATTTGAACTTCTGCCCTTCAGATTAGTATTTGAAGCGGAGACGTAAGAGCAAAATAAAGTAGTGATAATTTATCCGTGTTATAAAACTTCTACATAGTATCGCTGTATAACACCCTCGCAATAAAATAATAAGTGGCTATTTCTAAATGTACGTCATAGTCAATCAATGCTATAGAACTCGGGGGACCTTCATCATTCAGTCCATTAGTTATTTTCTATCTCGCACCATTCGACTGATTGATATAAATACCGTTTAACACCATTATACAATTTGGTGTTGTTATTATGAAAGTTAAATCGTAATATTTGGATAAATAACACTATGTTTAGTGTTAAAATAGATATATCTCTGGCCTACATCTGGGATTTCCTGGTAAAGCAATTACTGTAAATGTCAGTTCCATTTATGCTACCTAGTCTATTTTGTCTGCTCATATTCGGATTTAATACGTAGTGTACATTAGCACTTATCCGACTTCATAAAAAGGAGGAGTTTCTCAATTCGACTGTATCTTTTTTATTCTAAGACACTAGCCTTACAGAAAACCAGATGAAGTCCATGTAAACGTGCCGAGCCGGGGTTAGGATACGACTTAGACGGTCCCTGTGCAGGTTCGCTCCTTCCCGCATAACCAAGAGGTGGATAGAGAGGGGCACTGTAAACAAAACCTATGTAGAAAGATATGGGACTGTATCTTTTTTGCGTTTATGTTACACGATTATTCGTCGGAGTAACAAGAAAAGAGTCGGAAAACGTCGGTTTTCCGACTCTTTTCTTGTAGGTTAGTAGTGGTACCAATAAAATTTGAAGAAAATATTCCACCTCTAAGGATGGCGAATTTGGAGATGAATTCGGCTTATTGAATACCACCCACTCTCGTTAACCGATTTCAAAAAAACTGGCAAATAGGTGTAATTCCACAAACTTTATAGGTCGGCTTTTTTTTGTATACTAAAGTTACAATTTTCTGTTACTTTTCGATGATACTTACTAAAAACTTTTTATGTGCCACTAACGACTTACTACGTGTCATAAAATGATCGGTTGTTTCCTAGTTGCAGGCATTGTAATGAAGTTAGCACTGACTATGTAAAACTGTATAGTAAAATTAATTTGGCGGGTTCGATTCCCGGTTCAGCCAGGCGATTATTCAAAAGTCTTTGAATGCAGTTCGAATTGTTTTTTAAAATCAAAATGAAGTCTTC
This sequence comes from Hyposmocoma kahamanoa, assembly GCF_003589595.1. NCBI lineage: Eukaryota > Metazoa > Arthropoda > Insecta > Lepidoptera > Cosmopterigidae > Hyposmocoma > Hyposmocoma kahamanoa. The sequence goes on along the minus strand of NW_020653852.1, from coordinate 6,281,193 downwards.
TTTCAGTAAAATTTTTCTACCTACGGTATTTAAGGTACTTTCCCTCCGTGTGACATAGCCGTGAGACCCCGTGTATATGGTTCTCAGATTAATTTGTAAATTGTAAGCTGTAGCTTAAATAATTTTGGAGAAAATTAGTTTTATACAGGTCACGCCACCTGTCGTCTAGGACAGTAATCGCAACGTCCCCGTGCTACCCTTCTAGTTTCCGCTATCGAAGGGTTCCAGTCCAGTTCAACCGACTAAGTACTCTAGGAAACGGATAGATGGCGGGACCATTTTATGAAATAGGTAAACTTTGCAAGTTGCGAAAGTTAGTGAATTATGTTGTAGGCAGCAACTTCGACTTAACCCTTTGGAGAGCGAAATAAAGTACTTGTGGAAATAAAGTACATGTGTTCGTATACCAACATGCGTCATAAGAACTTAAAAGTAAACTTGTAAACATAGCTGAATGCGATAGTAAAAAACAGCGCCTTCAAGAGTTTTCTTACACAGTCATTATCTTCACGCTAGTAGAGTCAATCCTACCTTCGCGTGTATACAACGCGTCACGCTTGATGAACACAGGTATAGACAGCCACTTAGATTATTTCGTGCGAGGCTGTGAGTACAGGTGTGTCCACAAGATTGTCGGTAGACGTAAACGAGCCGAGTAATCGTTTCTTCATTTAAAATTTCAGTGAATTCAACGTATTAAATTTGTAAAATACGCTTTAACGTACCCTGGTGAACTGATGATTTTGTTGACTTATACACAAGTATAATATCATTGACTTATACTGTGTTACCATATAACGCAATTATTTGTGACAGATTCAGGTTAGTGTCCGCTATCCAATTTCGGTGGCAATTTTTATTATTTAAGTATGAAGTAAATGAAATAGTAAATAATGTTTCAGGATGTTACACACGAATATTAAAAAGTATTGATGATATTCTAGAACAGGCGTTCCCAAACTTATTTGGTCTACTGCCCACTTTGAGAATAAATTATTTTTTAGCCCCCTATTTTCTCACCTACTTAAAAACCACTATAACTTCAAATTAAATTAATTAGTGTGGCTATATTAGCGGAGATTAAACATTCATTCTAAACGACATTTTTACTATAACCCGCAAGAGTTAACTTGAGACCTGAGCGCAGTAGATAGTACACAACGGCTCTCAGGTCTCAAGTTAGCACAGGTGTTAAGCCTATAGCAAGCACCAGCTCCTACAAAATACTGTTCTAAATTAGTAAGATTGTTTATGTACTTCTTATTTGTTGTTGTATTTTGTGGAGAAATAAAAAGTATTATTATTATTAACTCTTACGGGCTACACCTGCCAATGAGAATGATTATAGAAACGCAACTTTATAGTATTCAGACAGAGTATCTTTTATTCAAAATAAAACAAACATAATCGATTCTAATATAAAAAGTAATCTGAAGGATGAATCTGATGCTGTTTAATAAGTTTGTTGACATCAGGTTCCAATTTACTCAAGAACAGCCGCAAGTCACCACGTTCGGTAACATGCAAACGATTTCTCTTTTTAGTAGCAGCGTTGTCACAGCACTAAAACCACGTTCACACAAATGTGACGATGGGAATGCTATCAAGAATCGTTGAACGATTGACCACCATCCAGGGTACAATTGCAGGATCGGTTTTTGTAGCCAAAATTCTTGGTAGCCATTTTTGAACTTGATTTTTATTTCCTCGTTCGTTGTCAATTCTATAAGTTCTTCTTCCAGCTGAGGTGATATTGCTGTGTTGACATTTGAAAACGGATCCAACACCCAGTCTGGTATTTCCAAGTTCAAAGTGTACTGGTATCGTTCGGTGAAGTCAATGTGGAGGTTTTCCAAATGTTGGCAGTAGGCAAACAAGACGCCGTAAACTGCAGGATAGGATGATAAATTCAGAAAATTGTAAAAAAAAAATGTTTTCAGCCATTTCATCAATTCCTCTTTGCACAGAATTATTACTCAAAGGAATTTTTCGGATAATATCTGCGGCCGGTTTATGAAGCACAGTGGTTATTACTTCCTTTATTGCTGGCAACATTAACTCTTTTCCGATGTTGTCTGGTTTGCCTTTTTGAGCAATTAACAAAGAGATATTGTACGAAGCTTGAAGTCTGTCGTCATCTTGCTTAGCAGCCGCCGAAAAGAGTTATGCTACACTTGGCTGAGTATTATGCTTCTTCTCTAGGTCTTGAAAATATGCTACATTCTTGTCTTTCTTATCTGGATGCAATTTATTCAATGATTTTACAGTCTTGAAGGCTTCATTGCTTTTTTTGAAAATGTTTTAGACATAGAAGGCACAAAGGCGACCATGGGTTTGTGGGATTTTCAATGAATCCGAATTTAATATATTCCGCACAGTATTGCCGTCTCTTCTTTTTTACTTTCGACATTGTTTTGTTTTAAGAAATACGTAAGTTAGAGTTGCACTTAAGTAAAGCTTATCCAATACGCGCGAAACCGCAAATGAAAATAAAATAAATATCACGTTGTTTGTATAGGATTGCATAAGCAGCACGCACCGACAGGATTAAGACAAACATGCATAAACTCGTTTATCTCATTCGACACTCAATCGTACTCAACAAGTAAGAACAAGTATTCTATAAACCAGCCGATTGATACAGGAATGCACAAATCGGGTTATTTAACAAAAACTTGTTAAAACGTGACGCCCGCGGTCTATTATCTACGAAAATTACCTATCTAAGGGTCATATTCTAGAACTCTACTTAATGCTCAAGTCAGGACTTGAGCATGATTCAAAGCACTAGAAATCATACTCAATTCCTTGCCATTAGGGTCGTATTTCCAGTGCTTGAAATCTATGATTTCAAGCACTGGAAATACGTATACGTAAATACGTATACGTAATAGGATTTGAGCAGACTTGAGTATGCTCAAGTCTGCTCAAATCCTGACTTGAGCATTGAGTACAGTTCTGGAATACGATCCTAAGAATACTAATAACTATTAAAATGCGAAACTGTGTCTGTTGCCTTTTTATTTGTTTGTTTGTGTCTAATTTCATTTCGAAACGGAGCGACAGATTGACATGATTTTTATTTTATTTATTCAATAAAACAGGACAGATATATGAACTACACGGAGAGAAATATCGAACCGTGTTGGTTTGAGCAATCTCTTAATTAATATTAGTTGATGTTCACAAGTAGTAGTCGAGAGTCGAGAGCTCAGTCGCTGTCTAAGAGTCTTCCTAGATTAAATTACAAATCTCCCCTTAAGCCTCTACACAACGCCCCCATTTTTTTAAGGCCCTTTAGGCCTGCAGCGCCTACAAAGGGGCGTTATTGCCCACTTTGGGAAAGGCTGTTCTAGAATATTTAAATAATAAATTTGCCATCGAAATTAGGTAGAGAAAAGTAACCTGAGAATGACTCAATTGAATTATGATAATATATATAAGTATTAAAGGGGCTGCTGTATTTGTTCAAAATTTATCATATTTTGCAAATTCAAATAATACGACAACTGAAACTTGAGACATCGTCGCACTCTGGTTCAAGATTTTACCACAAGTGCTACACTTGTATGTATGTAATGTCCGTTAAAATGTACAACAGCGATGCTGATGAATATAGAAAAATCGATAAATTGAAGTTCATTAATGTGCACCAAGATTTAATATAGCGTGTAAAAGTTTCTAGAAGATAATGATAAATTTGTATTGTCACTTCTATTGTATTTTATTCTAATCTATTGAGTACATTTTTAAAACTGTTTAACCCGTAAATATTTTATGATCGTGATAATATAATTTCTTAATATTCATAAGTTTTTGTGGTGCTTATTGTAATTTTAGCCTCAAGACATTTAAATAATATTGTACTCCTTAACTGGTAGGCTTTACGTTTTATGCTGTGTAATAATTTAAGACCTAGAATTGAAAGAAAAAAATCAAAGCCAACTAATCGACTCTCTTGGGAAATTCGGTAAACGGCCGACTTGTCGGCACACCTCTAGTGGTAGTTTTCATAACATATTATTAGTAAAATGACATAAAATTAGTTATATGGTATAATTAGTTATAGGTATTATTTTTTCTTGCGTTTGTTTTGTTAAAAGATGAAGTATAGGATGTTAATTAAAAAGAAAATTGTCACTACCTAAAAAAACAAACTTGCGTAGTTACGATTAAAAGACGTTGAAAGATTGTTTTGCAAATTTGCAAAAAAAATCTAATAAGAAACGTTATTTGTTTCCACATAAACAGGAATCCATCTAAACATGTACATATGGCCAGCACATAAGGCCACCTCGCCGCCCTGCATCGTCGTTCACGCATTCGCTATTCTCAATCGAGAAGTTGATACAATTGACTTATTGCACTCTAAGTGAATTGAAAAGGGTTGCCTTACATATCATATGTTTCTTGAACTATTTTGTTTATGGGTCTTCTCAAACGAATTAGGTCTTCCCCGTAATTAATGTTACGTAGTGACATACAAATAAATAAAATAACAAATAAATATACGCGTCAAAAGTGTCTAGGGATCAAGCACGTTTTTGTCAATTACTGGAAATCAGGTTTAATAATTTTTTTTTAACACCAATGATTTTCATTTTTGGTCAATTTCATAATTCAAAACATAAGTTATTGAATAAGTCATTAATATTAAATTTATATAGATATTTTTATTTAACTTTAATAGGATAATCAAAATATAAAAACACTTGATGTGTGTATATATCACAGGACGTTAAAGAGAAAAACATCTTCATTCGCAACTGGTTGTGAAACTACAGTGGCGAGGGCGTCCGGAGGGATTATTTTACAGAAAAGTGACAACAAACTCGCGTCAGATTATGAATGACTCTCTCTGAATATATCTAAATAATCGCGGTGTATTTGAAGATATTCTATTCATCGTAATAATGGGCAAAGCAACATAATTGGTACACGTCTTGCAACAGTAATTACTAATTAGGAATACCGGGCACCCAATTGTAGATAATTAACTCTTTGATGAACACTAAGTGGCGTTTACGTCATGACACAAAGTGATCCACTTGGCGGTGCGCGTGATAACCGATTAGCCAGTCAATTGCTGGTGGATTATCGAAAATCTTGATACTTGTGATGCTGATGTATTTGATATCGCAAATATTTAATTTTACAGTATCATTTTGTTAACTGGGATATTATGTGGAAATCCGAAACCATATCGGATGCAGGTAAATTAAGGTAGCAGTCTTAGGAACCATTGCGTCTTCTTTTTGTAAAAACAAATTTGAGATCGTCAATTTTTTTGTCACGTGTGGGTTGTCCATAAAAATTAATATATTGATAACTTTTTAATGCAGATCGACTCAGTTTTTTGTGAGTATCATTTCATTGTATTGGAAGAAAAAAATCGGGACAGCAGAACTTGGTCAAATATAATAAAATGTTTTGAGGCTCTTTCGAAAGCGCAGAACTCAGTTTAAGATTATGTTAGGCTTCATCTCAGACTATGAGGAACGAAATTAACTCGCTATCAAAAAAGCCGGGCGCAGAAACAATTTATAAGACTTTCGAGAATTCTCCATTTAACAGAATAATGGACGTGATAGCACAGCTGTCATTATCTGCGTGATCTGCCTACTAACGAGGAGACAGAGTGAGTAGCGGTTGGGTGTCATTTTTGCATTTTTGATCCAGGGACTTCCCTGGACTCGCCTTTAACAGTGGCACTGTTTATTTCTAGATGAAATAGTACAACGTACATTACGATAATGACAGAAAAATAAAGACTACTAACATTGTTTGACAATAGTTTGTATTAGTGCTTGGTAATTAAGCTTAGTTTCTGTTATTCGGTTTATTAGTGTCGACTTATCGGTACAGTGCTTTGTAACGACTCAGTCGTACTATGTCACAAACACTTTAATGCTTTCCTATAATACAACTGTGTTGTATTATTTCCGCTGTTTTTATGGGTATTGTTATTTATTGTTGACCGAGTTTTTGTATTTGTCGTTGTGTTAATGCGTTGAATGTATATTTCTTACGTTATCAAGTTTCTTGTCCCTTGGAAGGTCATACGGCTCGCTTTCAGTGAGTTCTGCTTTACTTAATAATTCAGGTACTCGCAATAGGGTGACATCAGCTCATAATACTAGTTTCGAGGTGTGATTTCAGAACGGTGGTAACTGGACAACCTCTGTGGTCGAGTGGCTTTCATGGTGTCGCCATCTCTGAGGTCCCGGGTTAGATTTCCGGTCGGAATTAATTTTTCTATATTGTCTTGGGTTTGGGCGTTTGTGGTACTGTCGTTCGTTGTTTCTGATTTCCATGACACAATTGCTTTAGTTACTTTGAAATCGAAGCAACGTATGTGATGTTGTCTAATATTTATGTAATTCAATCTAATATGTTTGAAATAAATATTGTAAATGATAACTGTATTCAAACGTACATTTACAAAGAGCAACCCCTAGAATTTCTTGCCCATTCTTCTCATGGGAATCTGTCTTACGAATGAGCGGTAGAGTTTAATCCATATGACAATGTCAAGTGTAAGTGTTTTGAATTGAATTTGAACAGTAATAGCCGCTTTTTAATTCGTCGGATCGAAACCCCATGACGGCAAGTACCTTTGACATCGTTTCTAAGTTATGTAAATTTGTAATGTTTAATAGCAATGCCTTTCGCTAACGTATTGCACATTCATAATCCTGTGTAAAACATCAGACGCCAATGATACTCAGAATACATATTAAAGTTATATTCACAATTGACATTTAATTCATTGACATTGACATTTATATCATTGACAATTAATTGCCATGATCATTATTATTTTTTATAGTTCTAAAATTTACTTAGAAAATGAAAACATTTGCTGTTTTCTCATTAGGAATGATGAATTGTTGTGATTTTTTTATTACTATTCCCCAAGAACAACAAGCACAACAGCAAGTTTTCATTTTATAAATGAATTTTAATAAGGAAATATTTATAGAATTAATTCGAACAACAAAATGCTTCTGTACTAAGTGTTTGTATGAGAGCCGTATCCAAACCTGTCAAATTTCAATCTCGAAAAAGACACAATCCAAATCGTTTACCCGAGAATTTTATTTAATTTTCTCACTGTTGGTAATTTTTAGACAAAAATGAAGGTGACAAAATTTCGAAACATGTTGGATGGTTGGTGTAGACTGTCCACCGGATATTTCGTGTCTCATCATAATCACTTTGTGTAATATTAAGGTTATAAATCACACATTTCATCATTGTTTATCATTGCTGTTACGTTTGTTTTCTGAATTTTCGGTATTGCGAACCTTTGGTAATCTGTGATTTAGGTAGTACAGATTTTTATAGGTTAGGCTCTAATAATAATGTCGTCAACAATCGTCTTTTATCGCGCTCGTTAACAACGTCGATAAAGTTTTACACCCAATTTGGATGCGAGCGTCATAACGTCATTGAATCACAAAACAAAAAACAAATAAACACGTAATGTCGCGTTTACTAAGCATGAATATAAATGTGACAACGAAGCGGATATTAATTTATTGTACAATGTACTTCTAATGCTAAACACTCATGAAAAAAACTAACCCCAATAAAGAAAATTTGGATGGCAACACTAAAAGTCGTTAGAAAACCCATCGAGTACATAAGCAGAAGTAGAGACGAAATAAGTGTCATCCATCCTAGGCAACTCATCAGCCTCATATCACTTTTAAATATCAACTCTTGTTTGCGCTGAAATCAAATTAGACAGCTGAAATAGGACAGCGCCAACAAATGACCCGTATATTCCAAAAATATTCTGTATTTATTGTAATAAAGATAATATCTCTAACAATGGGGGCTGTTCCATTCGGTGGTGTGGGAAAAACAGCACAACACCTAATTACAAAACAAACGGAATCACATTTCATGGGTAATTAAATGTTAAACATGTAATTTTGCAATTATTGTCAATAATAGCAAAGCTCAAGTTAAACTGGTCGATTTGGAGTGAAACATTTGACGACACCCATCAATTGTTTCGAATTCGGGTTGGCCAATCGGAGCGCAGTTGTCACAGTAATGATTTGGCAGAATAGTTTTCAAACAAATGAAATGACATTTCGCCTCTATTTCTGGTTATACACTCGATGAAAAAACCAAAAACAAAGTTCTGCAACAAGTACTTTAGCTGGGAGAGCGTCGGTCTTGTATGCTGAAGACGCTAGTTGGAATCCAGCTGGATCGAATGAATTTTGAGCTGTGTTCGATCTTTGTATTAATAATTATAACACTGTATGGAGTTCAGCCAAGGTGTATTTTGAAAGAGCACTTACCTATTCTTCTTTCGCTCATTGTGAATAATATCAATTGAACAAACAAGACGAAACAATCACCAAACTACAAGCGAGACTGCCACTCCTTTTTTAGAATGTGAATTGTTAATAAAATACATAACTCACATGTTTTTTCATTATAATACTTATGTACTGTAAAATTTAACTGTGAAATTATATTTAGTTGGTATGGAGTTTGCCGGAATAGCATTTGGGCTTGTTAGATAACGTAATTTCAATGCATATAATAATAATAATAACGCACACACTCAACATAGCCCCGCACTAGGGAAACCCTGTGTCGCGGGTGCCATGGACACACATATAGACACCCACAAATGACACCCAAACTCACAAGAAATAAATGTAGGCCATACAAATATTTCTCCCGGCCCGGGAATCGAACCTGGGGCCTCTACGTGGCAGTCCGGCATGGTAACCGTTCGGCCACGGAGGCAGTTTCTATATGTAGTATCGATATGTAATCACGCTTTTAGATTCACATTGGGGTGAAAAAGTGAAGCAGTCACTTATATTCGTTAATCTTTTCATACAAGCCCTCCTATTCTTCCCACTATGCACTCCAGCCGTAACAACATTCTCGATTTGATGTGAAAACATCCTTCATGGCCGTCCTCTTCCAATGTTGCTCCAACACTGGATGTTTATTTCTTTCTTCACTATACTTTCGTTCATCCACTTCAAGTGCCCCAACCGCCTGAAATATTGTATTTTCAACAAGTTTCGACGACTTCGTTAGCCTAGCGGTTAGCACTGTGGATACTAGATGAGTAGGTTGCCTCGAAAACCGGAATTATCAATTTTTGATATTAGTTTTTCTAATTTGGTTTGGTTTTTATGTTTCGGGTAATTCATGGGGGGAATTAATTCGATATAGGACAAATTCTGATAGTTATTCGACAGATTAGAAAGGCAGAAGTACAATTGTAAATAAACTTCGTAGTTCTGAAGCTTATGACACAGGATTTTTTTAGTTCGAGAGTTATTATTATGATAAGTACTATAAGCATTTCAAACTTGGACAAAGGCCGGACCAAGACGCCTAAAACTCGCGTCACCGCGACCTTCGACAGATTGTGAGAAACCTACACTTCTTAGTTGGCATAGTAACATACGAAATCCTAATCCTACTGCAACTATACAGCCGCTTGCATTGCATAAACTAACGTATCCGAGTTATTAATTGTTACTGATGTTAGTAAATATCATAAATTTAAAGTTTTTCAACGCAATAGGTTCGCATCCTATTTTGCCTTATGAAGATAAGTTGACGCAAATACGTTACTTGTTTACCATCTTATAAATTTACAATATGCTCCATGCCGTTTCTGAATTTAATACGAATTCGATCAAACGGTTACGATAGTAACTCGTTGATAATATCTTTATTGCAATGTCGGTTTATTGCGGACACGGCAAGGTCGAAACTTTGATGATCTGAAATCGAAATATATGTATAAAACAGTATGACACAATAACTAAGTAGCTATACACTACTTCATATGTTGTTTGTATAGAATTTAGATTGTGAAATGTAAACGTAGTTTTAAAACTGACTGACTCAAAACATCGGTTTTGAGTCAGTCAGGTTGTTTTCACAAGGGGTCTACTGCTATTAAACTGTACTACCTGAGTTCGTAGTCTACTACTGAACTACTGCCACCGTACTATTCTGCCGCCAAGCAGTAATATGAGCAGTACTGCGTTCCGGCTTTGAAGGGTAAGGGTACTGGTGAAATTACAGGCACACGAGACTTATGGCAGTGGTCCTTAAATCTTTGCGATTTAAAGCTCTGAATGGCACTACAACTTCTATGGATAGACGTGTCGTTCACCACCAGGCGCACGACTTGTTCGTCACGTCAAGTCAATTGAAGTCATAAAAAAAGACCATACCATATTAAAACCGAATCATCTACAACTGTCGAAATATTTGCGTTTGGCAACAAAAAAGAGCTTCTTAATTGGCTTTAAACATCTAGAACAAATTATTTTCGGTATCAATACCAACACCAACAACATTGAAAAAGTAAATTAAAAATGTTATCGGCGAATAAAAAGGCAGTTAAATTAAAGTCAACTGGCGTACAAGACGATAAGGTACAACATTTTTATTTCACAACTGACGTACAATGTTTTTAAGAACTTGGTCATTTACAGTCCAATTTAAATTTGTACGGTCAGTCGAAATTAAAATTGCTCTTGTTTAATGAAGAGAAAAATTGAACCGTAATCGTAGAAAAACAAGAGGCACTAGTGCCTGAATTGTTGATGAACGATGATTACGTCAATAACTAGCTTAATAAACGTATATTGTATAGTTTGTATTACGACGACCTCTGTGGTCCAGTGGCTTGCACTCCGGCTTTTGTGGCGTCGCTATCTCTTAGGATCCGGGTCCGATCCCCGGTCGGGTCAATGCAGAAAAACTAAGTTTTCTATATCGTCTCGGGTCTGGGTGTTTGTGGTACCTTCGTTGTTTCCAGCTTTTAAAGACGAACATTCTTCACTAATAAACTATGGAACCCGCTATAAGACCGCTTATGTTGGGTATCTCTCTCCGAGATCGATTCGGACACAGAAATTCGGATAAGAACGCATCCTATGAATCATAACCAAGGTGTTACCTTAGCAGAAAGTAGAAATGGGCAAATGTGCCGTAGATAAGGCCAGAGTTCGGGTAGAAGGGTGCTTGAGCAGAGACCCAGAGAAAGTTACAGAAGCGTAGGTAGGTAATCAATGATCATAACGGGATCGTACGATCAGTACGAAAGGGTGCATACATAGGTTTTTAGTGGGTTTGCTTCAGAAAATTAATCGGGTGAACTTTTATCGCCGGGTGGGTACATGGAGGTCCCACATAACCCCGCCATGTGATCGCCCGCGGCGGGGTACGCGTTACGTATTTTGAAGGCACAAGACCGGAAGGAATGGTGTGCATAGGAATAGACCTACACTTAATATTGTGTAGATGAGGTTGAAAAAAAAAGTAGAAAGAAGATTCTTCACTAATCGTACGTCTAACTTTTTATAGCTAACTCATCGATAGAACGAGATTGATACGAGAGAACGATGTAGTAGCCCTTCATGATGTATTAACTACAGAATAATCTGAAAACTGAAAGCTAGTTTACATTTTGACTTTAGCACAATTCGTGCCATACAACACTAATGATCGCAACATGATGTTCTAAATCAAAGTAAGTCAAAAAATTGTTTACCGTGAAAATTGCACCTTACGTTCATTTGTCATATAGGTGACAGTTAATACCAATTCCACCATTACAGGGTCCAGAAGTTGTGGAAATTGCCAATCAAATGAACCATTAATGACGCCATGCTAAACTTAGTAATTGATTTTTATTTCAATTATAAACTCTAATACAATGGATGTGTGATGCTAGATTACGTTTTTGAGTTGCTTAAAAAGTCGCATATAGCCTATAAATAGTGAACACTGAACACATATATCAGCATTGGTGGCTCGGTGATAAGAGTGGAGGTATCGGAATTGTTTCTCGGGATGAACAATAAAGGCCCGGCGCTCACTGACGAGACGGGACGGCAAGGGATTTTTAGGTGACCAATAGTAATATACCTTAAGATACACAGTTGCAATTTCAATGATAATGACCGTAGCTGCAAAATAAAGCTGCGGCAAGCTTAGCCGAGACGGCAGCCTCCGGATTGCCTAGGCAGCCTAGAGGATGCTTCGGCAGCCTAGGGAATGCTTCGGCAGTCTTGGGGATGCTTCGGCAGTCTTGGGGATGCTTCGGCAGACTTCGGAATGCTTGGAAAGGCCGAGTGCGATTATGTGGGTATGCGGGGCGAGGTGATGTACGCACGGTAGGACTGATCTGAAGAGAGATCAGGCGTGAGCACGATGTTGCGATGGAATGCTTCTCCATCCCTAAGGACGCCTAGGCATGCTGAAGGGTGCCGCGTCGTACCTAAGGATACCGCGGCGTAATTGTCATCAGTGTATGTAGGGATGCCGAAGGATCCCCAGTCGCGACGTCCTGTCATTGGTCGTCGGGCCTTAGAAATCTAAATGGCCTAAATTGATTTTAGTCAGGTGTTTAGGAGTAGTGAGTTTTGGGCCCGGCCCAATGGTTAGTTTCAAGTGCGCTTGTGGAGTACGCACCGGGTTGGTTTCCCGGCAGGACCAATAAAATGTTCTAGATCGAGTTAAGAGAGCAGAGTTACTGCTTGGCGGCAGAAAAAGGTCCAGTTAGGTAGTCCCTGGAAAAACTCTTTCACAAGAAGCTACTGCTACTAAAATTAACCATATTGCAATAATCACCGCGCTTGATGAGATATATTGTAGAGTTCATTGCTATTTGAACGATAGTTTAATAAGTCTACTTTATAAATAGACTCGGACACGAAGACCGAGCCAACTTTGAAATTGGGCGAGTGATCCACTATAGAACCACTCTTTCTTGTAATGGACGGTATTAATGTATTTAGGGCAAATGATAGTTAAAAATATGAGATCTGTGATCGTCGAGCAGAATAAAGAACACAATGTGTATTCGTAAATTTGTCTTTTGATTTTCGTTCATGCACTTGTGTGTTTGATTGATCTATGTGTGATAACACAAGCAGCGAAAGCCCAGAAATGGTACAAAAATTATTAATACAGAACCCTTACATTATTTAGTGTCTCGGATTTTTTTTTACGATACCAAGTGACTGGATGCGCAAGTTGTGCGCATGGTTGTAAGCGACACGCCTGTTCAAAACAGTTGGAGTGCCACTCAGAGCTTTAAATCACAAAGATCTGAGGAGCATTGCCACTGCACCCGTCACCAGGGTTGGGAAAAATCATGATTTTTTGAAAAAATCGAAGCACGATTTTTTTTAAAAATCCTAATTAATCACGATTTTTTTGTTTTTTCATTTTATCATACAGTATAAGTACATTTTTGCGTAAAACATACTAATGTAAAAGGATAATTAACAGCGGCAAGCTAGTTATTTTGTTTAAGTATTATAATAATGATATTGATTTCTCAGATACAAGACCCTAGTCTTTAAAATATTATTGTCTGATTTCATGCTGATTTCTGTGAAAGAAAATAAAATTAAACAATTTTGATTATATCACTGATTTTTATTGAAAAAATCGATTGATTGAAATCACGATTTTAATCAAAATGATTTAATCGTTCTAACCTTGCCCGTCACCCTGAGACATATGACTGCCTCCATGGCCGAACGGTTACCCTGCTGGACTGCCACACAGAGGTCCCAGGTTCGATTCCCGGGCCGGGAGAAATATTTGTATGGCCTACATTTATTTTTCTCGTGAGTGTAATTTGTGGTTGTCTATGTGTGTGTCCACGGCACCTGCGACACAGGGCTATGTTGAGTGTGCGCGTTATTATTATTATTATTTTTATTATGTTTATTTTAAACTCTCGCCTCTCCCAAGGCCTAAAAGACTAATTTTGAATTTTTAAATGGGAGAGGCGGTATTTCCCGGCTATGGCACAGTCGGCCGGGGTCAGTGACTCAGGTCCAAGAATCGGCGAACAATACGTGCCGTATCGAGCAGGACCGCCTTCTGCATTTGTGCTGGAAGCGACACGCCACAGAAATCCAACCGCCTCAAGCTGTTAGAAAGGCTGACTGGAATTAACCCATTATTATTATTACACTATTATTATTATTATTACATTATTATTATTACACTATTATTATTATTATTACATTATTATCACACCACCACCTTCTTATCATTCAAAACCAAAATTCACATTACTGCTTGGTGGCAGAAATAGGTAAGTGGCAGTACTTCTCTGAACGAGCTCTTTCACAAGGAGCTCTACGGCTACTATAAATTGTTGTTGGATGTTAAAACTTTATAAACAGTGGGTAACTATTGTTGTAAATTTGGCTACAAGTAAACCTCTTCACGTCATAGCTCAGGGAACTCCTCGCAAGGCATATGAGTCATTATTAGTTTAGTCAAACACAGGCGTACTGGGCGCGAGCTTATCAAAAACAAAAGATCTTAGTGTATCAACATATGTCATAACAATACAGATGTTATATTATACTAAGTAACTTTGATTTCTTTGCGACAAGCACTGCGACCATTAGAAGAACTGTAAGTTTAAATTACTTTTGGACAACAGTAATTATTGTAGGTATGTCCAAACTTCTTTTATATTTTATACAATAGATGTAAGGTTTGAAATATTTAAGATATTTATACTTACGATTGCTTTAAACTTTAAAAATGTAAGTAAGATCAGCATTACCTATTGGTTTGTAATTTTAACATCCAAATGTGGAGGTTTGTAATAGGTTTTTTTTGATATTGTTTGGTTTCATACACAATTTATAACTTATAGCTATAAACTGTCTAAAAATAAGTAAAATAAAATAAAACGATAAGTGACTCCATTGTCATGATCAAGGATATCGAAATAGGTACAGTTAATTTAGCTAAACCAAATAACAACGTGGACATTCCCTTTTACAAATCTCGGGACATCCCGGAATTCATTATATTTCATTAAGAATATTATCTTTTGAAATTTGAGTACATTGGCGACAAATTATTGTCTTAATAATAAAAAATAATATTGTAGTTGTGTTTCTATAGATGCTTACGTATTTAAATATTTTAGCCATTTAAAAAATAAACATGAGACAAGTTATATATATATTTAGAATGTTTAGAAAATAAACAGTAAAAAACGAAATTTTATACGCATTGATTCATACGCAAATGGGTATGTCCATACTAAGAAAACTTTCGTACTTTAGGTAATAGTAATAATAGCTTCTTTAATTCCGATCACAGATAAGTCAAAATTCGTTCAAATTCTATACTCTGTCTGTTATTCTAAGTACACAGTATTAATACTCTTTACTCCTAAGTCGGTGGTCGGTACGCATCGAGTGTATAACCAGAAATAGAGACGAAATGACATTTAATTTATTTGAAAACTATCCTGTCATGTCATTACAGTGCCAACTGCGCTCCGATTGGCCCATCTCCGATTGACGGGTGTTGTCAATTGTTTCACTTCAAATCAACTAGTTTAACTTGAGCTTTGCTGTAATGGACTAACATTGAAAAATTATACATTTAATATTTAATTAGCGATAAAATGTGATTGCGTTTGTTTTGTAATAGGGAATCGGACATTTTTTCGGAAAGTGTCTAGAATTAACTAAAATAGATATGTACAGCCATGAAAAATAATATTTTATTAAAATAAAGCTTAATAGTCTCTAAAATGTGCTAAAACTACGTTAAAATTTAAATAGAAACAAATTGGCGCGCAAACGTAACGAAATGTCAAATTGAACGCGTGACGTCATTTGTAGGTAAACAAGCTACGAAATCAAGGGCAAGGTGTTATTTTAAAGTTTTTGTGAAGTTTGAAGTCGTTATGGAACGGAAAACATATCGTTGGTGTGTAGTACCTCAATGTAGGAATACTTCTATAACTACCCCAAATAAACTATTTATTGATGTACCTCGAAAATCCGACATACGAAAAAAATGGTTGGTCCTAGCACGACGAAATTTCCGTAAATTCAGCGATATACTTTTGTGAGGATCACTTCGACGTAAGTACACTTTATGCAGTGAGTGATACATAGATCGAAGCATGTGTTAATAATTATATAGTAAATGTTGTGTTATATTCACTAGTGCCTTTAATTACGTAATGTAATAATTATGTATTCGAATTTTAGCTGCCGAATGATATGGAAAATTACATGCGATGGAAGGACTGTACATTACCATCGCACGATTTGAGAGGTGGGAAATTTAGTTTCTCATATAACACAGGAAGTGGAGACAGGGGGGAGGGTCTGGGGGTAGATTTTTCCCGCCAGGGGTTCGGAGGGAGGGGTTTACTCTTTGGTGCGAAAACATGATTTTTTGAGGTTATTTTTTTCGAATTTTCAAAAATTGATATAGGTATCGAAAACTATTAACATCCTAACTTTGAAACTTTGCACGAAAGGTCCCCCTTCCCCCCCCCCCCCCCCCC
>NW_020653852.1:6256471-6264730 GCF_003589595.1 Hyposmocoma kahamanoa | reverse complement strand
CCCCCCCCCCAGCCCTCAAATCGATAGTAATACAGTCCTTCCATCGTATGTAATTTTCCATATCATTCGGCAGCTAAAATTCGAATACATAATTATTACATTACATAATTAAAGGCACTAGTGAATATAACACAACATTTACTATATAATTATTAACACATGCTTCGATCTATGTATCACTCACTGCATAAAGTGTACTTACGTCGAAGTGATCATCACAAAAGTATATCGCTGAATTTACAGACATTTCGTCGTGCTAGGACCAACCATTTTTTTCGTATGTCGGATTTTCGAGGTACATCAATAAATAGTTTATTTGGGGTAATTATAGAAGTATTCCTACATTGAGGTACTACACACCAACGATATGTTTTCCTTTCCATAACGACTTCAAACTTCACAAAAACTTTAAAATAACACCTTGCCTTTGATTTCGTAGCTTGTTTACCTACAAATGACGTCACGCGTTCAATTTGACATTTTGTTACGTTTGCGCGCCAATTTGTTTCTATTTAAATTTTAACGTAGTTTTAGCACATTTTAGAGACTATTAAGCTTTATTTTAATAAAATATTATTTTTCATGGCTGTACATATATATTTTAGTTAATTCTAGACACTTTCTGAAAAATTGTCCGATTCCCTATTAGATGTTTTGCTATTTTTCCCACATCACCGAGTGGAACAGCCCGCCATTGTCAGAGATATTATCTTTATTACAATAAATACAGAATATTTTTGGAATATATGGAGACGTACACACAGGTGAGTTGTTGGCGCTGTACTATTTCAGTTTTCTAATTTGTGATTTCAGCGCAAACGAAAGTAGATATTTAAAAGTGATATAAGGCCCATTTGTTTGATGTGTTGCTAGGGATGGTACGTTTGTCATTTGAGGCTTTAAGGTTTAATAATTGTTATTTCATTAATAAATGGTCTATATAGTGAGTAACTCTTTATTCACGTAATATATATTTTTAAAATGAATTATATCTTTTAATCGTGATACCCGTCTCTACATGCTACTGTGTCTCTAGCGGCGAACAGTCATCATTTCTTCCAAATCGGTCATTTCGCAAAGCGGTGTACAAGCGGTCCATGTCAGAGAAAAATAGAAATAGGTGCATAAGACGTTAATGGGGGTCCACTAGAGTGGATCCCATTTACGCACGTCATAACCAAAATGTTGGCTTACCATAAATAGAATAATCTACATAATACATACAGTAGGAACTTTCTTAAAAAAGATATAAAAATCGCCTATGAAGTAAACATTTCACAATAAACAAGAAATCGATCTATATTCGGATCTATTTCTTAAAGTGTTTCTCAGTCTATCTGTCAAAAACACTTGAAGTTAACGGATTTGTAAAAAAAAATCCATATTAGAAAGGCACGAGGGGGTGGGGGGGTCTACGTAAAATAGAAAAAGTTGGCACGTGACCTACGAGACAAAAAGTTTGGAAATCTCTGTCGTAGTATTGCTAGTTACCAGTTACATATAAAAAAAATCAAGAACAAAATAATTAAAATGTAATGATGGTGGTAGACACCAGCACTAACAAGCAAAAAAAAACGAAAACACAAAATGTACCTGTATAAAGAAAGCAAGGAATTCGCGACATCCAGATGTTAGAGGACGGGATTATCCAACCTGTATGTACTCATCATCATCATCAAGCCATTTTTACGTGCCACTGTTGGGCGCGGGTCTCCTCTAAGTCGAGGGTTTAGGCCTGCCACACTGGCCCAATGCGGGTTTGGTTATTTAAACTCTAACTCATTGTTAATTTAAAATTGAATTTCGCACATAAATTCTGAGAAACTGAGGTGCGAGAACGGATTCGAACTCACGGTCTCTGCTTGAGAGACGGTAGGTCAAATCGTTAGCTATTAATTATGAATGTATTAATTCTGCACAAATGTGCAGAATTAATACCTAAATAGTTAAACATACTCTATGGTCTTTGGTCATGATTTATGCCACCTATAATTGAATGACGGACAAATTCTCGTCAAAACTAAGTAGTTTTGACGAGAATTAATTAAAAATTCGTCTACCCTAGACGCTATATTTTTTCTGTGTCCACACCTTTTTTTTGTCATAATAAACTTAAAAAGCAAAAACAAAGCTCTCTGCCATTTACAAAGTCAGCTTGAAAACAAAGCTGTCAATGCTAAAAGTCAATACTTTGAGTATACTTGCAAATTTAAAATCGGTTAGTGTGTACCACCACAAGTGACCTTCTGTTTATTAGGTCATCGGCGAACCGAATAATCGCATAATATACAGTCAACGTTCAAGCGATCTGTACATTGATTGAGTTGTATGAGAGAGATGAAAACGCGGGTAGAGCAGAACTACATAAGGAATTATTTATTTATCTCTTTATCATCTCTTAATAAGAAAAATGAAATTCTATGAAATACTTTTCATGAAATGTTGATTGATAATTTTATTTTAACTCATATCTGATTATATAACTTAAGGCCTTAAGCCAGTCCAGAATTTAAAACTAAGATATGTGTATAACTAGCAGCAGACTTCAATGTGAAAGAGTACGTCTAAGGAAACACTGCCACCTTAACTATTTCTGCCGCCAAGCAGTACAGTGCATTACTTCTAGTTTTGAAAGGTAAGGGTGCTTGTGAAATTATATGCCCGTTGGAATTGTCAACTTATGTCTCAAATAGTGACAGTGACCCTCAGATCTTTTCGACTTTTATGCTCTGAGTAGTACTGTACTGCTATGGACACGACTTGTTCGTCTCATCTCTTGATATAAAAAACTGTACTTAAAGTTTCATTATGCAAAACGTAAGCATGTTAGCGTAAAAGAAAAAAGAAAAGGTTACAAACCTAAACTAGTGGGAATAAAGACTAACACATAAATTTTACTTACTAACGAGGAGACGAGTTAAAGTCTTTATACGTTATTGCTGAGTACATAAACGTGACCTCTAGGTTCCGATGTTTATGAAGTAATATAAATTTAAATGTAGTTAGTTTAAACAGGTGTTCTAATTATATAAGAAATAGAACTTCTTCTGTTTCAGAAGTACATACTTTACGATGTGACGAAAGAATTAGACAATGGAGTTCGATTTTCGCGATAGTCACACATTGGAAATAAAACCGGGTCTAAATTGCAAAACAAAAAAATTTGATCCGTCAAATAGAACAGTTTCATTTACAATTAAATAATGCTTCACTATATTAAGAGAATAATTTAAACGAACAAATGTAATCGTTTACCATTTATAATGAAAGCTAGTTAGATCGGATTGATTGTTATAACATAGAACTAAATAACTACTATGTTGTGATACACCAAGGATTCACACCAAGCGTTTCGCTTCCACATTTATATGGCGAACTGACTGCCTGCAGACTTGCTCCCTGAACAGTATAACTTGGACCTTTTCCAAGGCGAAAGTGAATAAGCATTATTTAAGTATGCATGCTCCATCGTCGACCTTAATGTCAGTTTCCATCAGGTGACATAGATGGAGGTCAAATGCGCACTTATTTTATTAATAAAAAAGAATTAAGTTAATTTGCAGTTTCGTCAATAGTAAATGATGTTTGGGGCACCTAACATGTGAAGCAGGAAGCAAGCCGTTTCACGCGTATCTGTGCATCCGTATACAGAGAGATATACATTTCCTGGTCGCTTTTTTCTATACAAAACTATTGACCACCCATCATCCTAATTATTGAACTTGTCACGGAAACAAACAATCTACTTGAATGTGTATAGTTGCATGTTGAATTATTTGTAAATAATGTTGGCAGCATCGGTCTAGTGAATCTTCATTATGTTAAAAGTGAAACTTGTCATGGGAAAATTAAAAAAAAGAACAATATTTCATGAATTGTTCGCACGTTTCTTGTTGACAGTTTCCAAGTTTTTTATTAAAGAATACGTGATCACAAGGGGGAAAAGAGTTTTTGAACTTGCCGTAGTTATTCGTTTTAGTTGTTTACACTATTTTATGTTGAGAACATTTTAGTAGGTTCTTGGAAATACTTTAAAAAGCTACTATTAAGTTATTTTTTTACAGTTAACATAAGATTAAGGTTTATTCACTCATCAATAGTATCTAGGGATCAAGCGAATTTTTGCCAATTACTGAAAATCTGCTTTTTTAATCATTTTTTTTAACGCCATTATAATATAAAAAACAATGTGAAAAAATAATATGATCGTCAGTAATATAAACAATAAAAGAAAGTAATAAAAAGCGGTAGTAGTTTAATAGTAGAATGGTTGCTTTTTTTTAGTAGCAGTAGAGCACCTTGTGAAAGAGTTCGTCCAAGGAAGTATTGCCACCTTACCTAATTCTGCCGCCAAGCAGTAATGTAATGTAAATGATTACTGTGTTCCGGTTTTGAAGGGTAAGTAAGGGTGCGGGTGAAATTACAGGCACATGGGACTTGCCAACTTATGTCTCAGGGTGACGGGCGCAGTGGTAGTGCCCCTCAGATCTTTGCAATTTAAAGCTCTGAGTGGCACTGTAACTGTTAAGGACAGGCGTGTAGCTTACCATCAGGCGTACGACTTGGTCGTCCCGTCCCGTCCCGTCCCGTCACGCAGAAATAGATAAGGTGGCAGCACTTCCCTGAACGAACTCTTTCACAAGAAGCTCTACTGCTTACAAAACTGTCAACATAGCCCCGCACTAGAGAAACCCTGCGTCCCGGGTGCCGTGGACACACACGTATAGACAACCACAAATTACACCCAAACCCATGAGAGAAATAAATGTGGGCCATACAAATATTTCTCCCGGCCCGGGAATCGAACAGTTGTGATATGAAATGGGTTGATGATGACAGAAAATAATTCGAATTAAGTAATTAACACAGGCTATTGAAGTTAATAATAAACGGTAATTGCCAAAAAACCCTTCAAGTGTTACTGTAATTAACACGGGAAACTTTGTATAGAACCTTCTAGTTATAATTGCAGACCAATTTTATTGATCGTAAAATTTCTGCTGTTTGTACACCACAAATTGCATTAGTGTTTTCTTTATTTGTGTTGTAAAGTTCTTTGTTATGCTCCTAACTAAGTAGTAAAGGCCCTACTACTTTATTTCTGTAATATATAATAAAATCAGTGTGTTAACTTAATTGACCTAGGTCATAGATTCCCAACTTTTTTTTTCAAATGCGGTAGAACCCCTGGACCCAGGACTTCCCCATTGCTTCCGACGACCGCCTTACCCCCGCCCCCCCAGGACTCTTCAGCGCCCACTGGGGAGCGTTAGGGACTAGGTGAATTAAGTACACTTTTAGTAAATTTTAATCACCTGATTCACTTGGGTGCATTGGGTGTAAACAAGAGGAAACTGCATTTCCTACTCTATTAATATGGAACCTTTTTATAAGTGGAACTCTGGCCACTAGAAGGGATACCTAGAGTATAGCTGTAAAGCAAAGTTATGCTTGATTTAAAATGGTTCTGTATTAGGTTTATTTTTGGGCATGACTCATGAGCTGATTCACAAAAAAAGACCAAATTGATCCATCTAACTGGATGGATTCCGCATCGTCTCACACAAGACTTTACTTACCTGCTATTCGTATGATAATAATAATAACGTGTCAGACAACCACACCAATTGCCCCTGTACTATCAGTACCAGAGAAACAGAACTCACTCTGGGGCAATTAGCAGGACACCCAGACCTAAACCAATTTAGAATAGTTCGTTTCTCAAATTAGTCGAACGTCCACAAATAACAAATAATGGAATGTCCTTGTAGCCGTCGTAGACTATAAGTACTAAGCCTAAAAATCGTCAGTGAATAAAATACTTCATAATAGCAGATTGTTTTCAGTTATTGGTCATATGAAGCAATATAATGGGCACATGAAGACTGAGGGCATTGTTTTTCATTAGTGTTTATTTTGTTTGGCTGTGTTGAAATTGTGAGGCTATTTAGATTACTAATTTAGCACTTGCTTAATAGTGAAGTATTAAGTATAAGATTGGTGGCCATGGTTGAAATGTAACTATTTTGTCAGATCTAAATAGAGTCTATTTGTCATGACTAAGCTGTGACCATGGGTCACGCCTATAGAGTCTGAAACGTTAGTTTGTTTGAAAAAACTAATCAACACCAGCAATTAACAATATGCTAACTCGAATTTTGTCGATTTTGCGTTTTTAATGCTAAATTATTCAGTTTAAGAAAATAATATATTTTATAATCTATGATGAATAACTTGCAGTAAAAAAATCATTCATTCTATGTGTTACAACCACGAAAACCGAAAATTAAAAAGTTATCACAAGGTTCCCTTTTATAGGCTCTGGTTGGTGAAAAGTTACAACTTTCAAGTTAGCATAGTGTTAATTGCTGGTGTTGAAATGGTATATATGTGACTTAGATCCAGAAAAATAGTTTCACTTCTTATGTGTAGCAATCACGAAACCTAAGAACTTGATAAATAATAATGTTGTTCAGATTGTTCAAACTTAATTCAGTTAAGTGAGTCTTCACGCATTGAACCAATGACCTATGCACAGCAGTGCGACGATACGGGTCGATACAATGTAGTACAAAAACAAGCAACCTAGTTTCATGGCTGGCTAAGTCCATAGTAACAAACAGTCCGGATAATCACACAGAAATTTTAAGTGAAGAAATCTGAGGTACAAAATATCTAAATCCCGGAGTATCCAAAACACCAACACCGGAACTGACTTAAAAATAAAAGTTTAAACAATCAATTTCAACGATTTCATGTAATTGTATTAATTAACAGTTACACAGTCAATTAAGGAAAAATACTGTAGCATATGCCTAACATAAGAATTAGATAAGAATCTAGTTCCAAAGCAATTATGAATTACATTGAAAAGCAATTTAATGGTATTCTCTATGAAAATAGTTATGGGGATATTGTTTACCATGCATATAATTTTATCTTCACAATCCTGATTTAATAGAAGTGCTCTTCTAAACTACACATTATAGTAAATGTAATATTATATGCTAAAAATAAACTTGCTTCATTAGATTTATTTTATTTTGTATTGTATTGTATTGTAACTAGCTACCTAAACAACTTGCTCCTAGCATATCTCTATATTTGTTTCATAAGCCAATACTATCAACAAACTGACACCAACTGTGGAAGATAAGCTATATATGAATGTTTAGGTTCTCATTTAGGGTATCCTTTTTAACCGTACGGGCTCAGAAGTTAGCATTGTGGACACTACATGAAGAGGACCTGGGTTTGATTCCAGGTTGGTTTTAGTTTAGTTTGTGCCCAAGAATTAATATTGTTGCTCTGGGCATTCCCCAATAGATCTGGTAATCGGTGTGGTTGTATACTAGAATTATTACAAACTATACCTAATAAATTTCAAATTCACCAAATATATCTTGCTGCTTTAAAAAATAGGTATGTTCAGGTCCTCCTAAAAGTCCTCCTAAAGGACCTCCTTTGCATCATATTTTTATTTTATTTTATTTCACATTTTTAGAGAAACTAACAGCTAGGTAGGTATATAAATAGTTACAAAAATAAATATTGATGACCAGTTATTACAAGTTTCCACAAATAAGATATGTGCACACGGAATACATTCCTAACTACATACATGTAATTTCATTTAAACACTAAACAATTAGAGCATATTAGTGTTGTTTATTTGTGCATTTTTATTTACCTGTGTCTATGTAGTCATGAAAAAATTAAACAAATGACTGATTGATTACATATTATTAGTTGTTATTATTATTACATACTACATTAGGGCCCAAAAATGGTTATAAACAACATAGATATTTGTATTTAGATTATAATATATTGGGGAAAAAATAGATGATTATTTATAGCTATGTATAGTGGTTTTGTAATTTAATGATGCAGTCATATAACTTCCTCAATCATTATTTTGCTGTTTTGAATTTTACTTCATATTCCTAATTTAAAATAATATTGTAACTTTAGTATTAGTATATGGTGTTACTAAACAATGGAAGGTTATTGAGCATGTTTTAAGAGTATAACTAAAATAGTTTAGAACAGGTGAGGGTGTGTGGCCAGGGCTTTAGATAGCTTTGAGGATAAGTCTCAAACACATCTAAGCACACCTGCACATAAAGGTCAAGACATTTTGAATAACGCTAACTAGTATTTAGATATATTTATTAAAAAGATAAACTATGTTCGAAAAGTTATATAGGATAAGACAATAAATACAGGCGCGTAAAACTAGCATTAGGACTAACAATC
>NW_020653852.1:6245747-6256461 GCF_003589595.1 Hyposmocoma kahamanoa | reverse complement strand
AAGACAATAAATACAGGCGCGTAAAACTAGCATTAGGACTAACAATCTCAAGACAATGGGGTGAACAGCAACAATTAACTTAAATTTTCAATGTTTCATAATCAAAGTTAACTGATTCATGATTAACTAATGCCGTGTAATCTTATCAGCGATATAACCGACTCGTGACTATCATATGAGACGATTAAAAACAAATTAAAGAAATTGATTAAACTTACCCGTATAGTATACTTATTATTCCACCGTCTATCGGCTATGTATATCCAACAGCCTTTATGTTGAACACAACACAAAGGAACTCCTAAAAACTTAACTACCGTTACGAAATCACGATTTATTCTTATAAAAAATATATCCAAACAAAACACGGTCTCGCGAACAAGGAAGTTTTAATTCAAATTAAGATTTTGTAACTCCAATTTTTTAAAAGGCTGGCAATGGTCTCTGTTTATTCACTTGTTTTTATTTAAAATTTTATTATAAAATATTAACATCAAAATCATATCGTGAGAAAGCAGTCAAAACAACGGCACCTTTTGACACTTGACAGTGAATAACCTCCCTCGTAAATTATATAGTGAAAGTACAGAAATGTTTACACACAGAATAGTGGTGCATAATTGTATTAAGTAAATAAAGTTTAATTTATTTTAAAAATAAACTAATATTCAAAAGTCCACACTTCAATTTAGTTTTGCTTGCCCCGGGGAAAGCTGCCAACCAGTGAGCGAGAGAGACGCCTCACAGCACTGGCGCAATGCGCAACAGAGACAAACACACTGCGTTAAAAAATGAATGAACGAATTGAATGACAATGGCCAATAGGGTTTCTGTTAAGAACGAATGGAAAGGCTAGAGACGCGTTCGTTACTCGAGAATATCGATGACATTTTACCGACTGAACAAAATGGTGTTTGTATTTGTTTTGATAGAATGTCATAGATGAAGACTTTAGAATGGAAACAGAAGGAATATATATTGACTTGGTACAGTATTTATCTATATACTTACCTGTGTACGGTGCTACGGTGTATCATAGTACATTATCTCTAGGTACTCATAGAGACAAAGCATTAGTTGATAGTTATACACTAAGGTTATACATTTAACTTGGGGAGTAATCCATAATAAGTGACACAGTGAAGTACATGATTTGTAAAGCAAAGTGATCGAAAAATTTTGTTTGTCTATATTTGCAGGAATCCACATTCATTCACAATGTCAATGACTTTATCAAAGAATTTGTCACGGTATTATTAGGTAAATACAACGATCGTCACATACTTATGGCAGTTATTAAGTGTGAAATTATCTTACTTTGTTCCGCGGCGTAAATCTGCGGGTCGGGTAACGGTACGGATATTATCTTTCATAACCACCATTTGCCATCTGTATATTTAAAGATTACATAGGTATCTCATACCTACCTCTTCTTTCATCGTTTCGATAGCTCCAGCTAGTGATGACGCAACGACAGGAGAGCAAACATCTAGTTTAGATAACTTTTTGAGCACTCAAACCTCATAAGGAATAACGCAACATAGTATGTAATGTGCCATGAGTCTGTATGCTACTGATTTAAGAAACCATTTGATGTGATAATGTTAAGCTTGGTAAAATAAATTTGATATTATGTGAACTTGGGACAAGGTGGACGATACCATATGTTTAAAGAAAGCTCAAGAGATTATTGTGATATTGTGGTAAAGAACATTTCTAGCGGTATGTAATCATGTAAATAATATAGCATGAATACGTGAGGCGCACTACAAGTTTCCGGAATGAATAAGAAAAAAATACTATAAATGGTCAAAAATGAATTTATTGTTTCTTAAAATATTCTCCGTTAGTTGTTCTCTGTTTTTCATACGAATCAACTACTTTTGAAAACATTTATGCCACTCCTCCGTGACAATCTCTGAAGCATATTTTTCATACTCTTCGACAGCGTCTTCAAGTGACGAAAATCGTTGACCGCGTAACTGGTGCTTAAGTTTTGGAAATAAATAAAATCACAAGGTGCCAGGTCGAGACTGTACGCGGGATGGCTCATAAGGTCAACGTTGTTCACCTTCAAAAATTTCATTTTCATTTTTCTGTCTGACCTTGAAGAACTGGCATTGCCGCGCAAGATGATACGGCGTTTACGGTTATTTTTTACGGAGTTTGTCAATAACTTCCGGCAAACAAATGGTCGTGTACTAATCACTGTTCACGGTACAACGATTCTCCAAAGCAACAGTAGCCATGTGTCCAGTTTTATTAAAAACAGAAGCAATCATCCGCTTAGAGGCACTTTGCACGCGCCACTTAGGTTGGTTTCGGCTCATCTCGAAAGACCCATACGCTCGATTGCTGCTTGCGCGTAAGCATAGCATTGCACCAAGTGATGCGATCCGTTTTTTGAGCCTCAAACAAATTGTGTGGGATCCACCGAGAGCACAGCTTTTTCACACCCAAATGTTTGTGTAGTATTGATTATATTTGACTTATGCCTATGCCTAAAGATGCTCAAACCTTATGCTATGTCACATGCCTGTCTGTTTTGATCATACGGCACACAGCATTGATGTTTTTGTTGTTCACAGCAGTGGACGGGCGATCATCACGAAATTCGTCACTGAGATTCACACGACCGCGTTTGAATTCTGCAAACCAGCTATAAATAGTCGTCTTGCATGGTGAAGCTCCGCTGAGTTGTTAATTTACACTTAAAGTCTTAGAAAATCATACTACGAAAATTTTCACGAGTTAAATCTATGGTGATGTAGACAACCAATTTCTAAAATGACGCCACAATGTAAAAACAAGGGACAGTCAGATGAAACAAACTGAATTCTATAGCCAAAGAGTTCCATTTTCAAATGTTGTAATTACTTTTTAAATATTGTTTATGTAAGTGGTCAGTTCCGAAAACTTATAGTGCGCCTTATGTATAAATAAATAAATCCCCAGGTGAGGACAGTATTACTCCCATCTTACTGCAACAGGGTATAAGTGTACTCTTGCCATACCTGGTCAAAATATATAGAGCCAGATTTGCTTGGGGACACATACCAAATTAAATGGACAACGTGCAAAGTAGTATTTATACCAAAGGTAGGCAGAAAGTACTACTCTCTTGCAAAGTCCTTTAGACCCATCTGCCTAACCTCATTCTTGCTCAAAGCAATGGAAAAGGTACTTGACAATCACATTAGGGCTTCGTCCTTAATATATAGACCTATCTATCACACTCAACACGCCTATCAAAGTGGAAAATCCACAGAGACAGCTCTGCTCCATCTTATGGACAGGGCTGAAAGAGCGTTTGAGGACAAACAAATAGCACTATGTGCCTTTCTAGACATAGAGGGTGCTTTTGACAATAAGCCCATTCGTACTTTGGTAAAGGGACTAACCTGCAAAGGTGTAGACACTTCTACTACGAGATGAGTGCAAAATATGCTCTTAAGCCGCAGAGCCAGTATCTCGTTACACGGGGACCGGCTTGTGGCCTCCGCATTAAAGTGTTGCCCGCAAGGTGGAGTAATTTCTGCTCTCCTTTGGACTCTTGTTGTGGTTCAGCTTCTGTATAGGTTGGCCGAACGGAACATTGACGCCCAGGGATATGCGGATGACCTAGTGATAGATGGCAGTGCCCTCGAACTGTTCGAGGGCACTGCCAAAGCACTATATCATCACTTATGCAAGGAGCTCTTGACACCATTTCCGCGTGGTGTCAAGATAACGAATTATCTATTAATGCAGAAAAGATAACTATTGTTCCTTTCACTAGGAAGCGGAAACTAGAAAGCTAGTGGAACCGATCCTTGGTGACAGGCTGTGAGTTTTTCCGCAGAAGTTAAATATTTAGGGGTAACCCTAGATCAAACCCTAAGATGGAACTGTCATATAGCTAACACGGTCAACAAGGCCAGTTGGCCTTAGGTATCTGTAGTCGTATGGCAGGACAGCGCTGGGGTCTTAAACCAAAGATGACTCTCTGGTTATACAAGGCAATTGTGAGGCCCATTGTAACATAAGCGTCTGTTGTTTGGAGTGGCAAAGTCAGTCATTCAACCAGTATTGTCACATTAGGCAGTCTACAGCGTGTCTAACTACTACTGCTAACAACGGGAGCCAAGTCCACTACACCTGGAGCGGCACTAAATGCATTGCTGAATCTGACTTCCCTGCATGTATTCATACAGAAGAAGGCCGGTAACAGCATGTATAGGCTTTCCACCAGGTTAAGATCACTCTGACATCGAGGGTAATGAAGCAGCAGATGCACTGGCAAAGGCCTGTGCTAGGGAGGCCTTCATTGGTCCTGAGCCCTTTATAGGAATAGCACACAGCCTGGCAAAGCTCCTTTGCTAAACGAGAGCTCCCACGTCTCCCGAGACGTGTGGCTGCAGACTAAGGGTCTTGAGCATTCTTAAGCCCTGATAGCTGCCTTCAGTGCTAAACACTGTAGAGAAGCTCTGTCACTGGACAGGAATGGCATCAGAATGCTGACTAGAGCCTTAACAGGACATTGTGGCTTGAATAAGCACATGTCAAATATTGGACAGAGAGAAAACAGAGAATGTAGATTCTGCCACGAGGCGGATGAAACTCCTGTGCATCTCCTCACCCAGTGCTGCCCTCTGATGGGTGTGAGAAGTTCCATACTGGGTAGGCACAAGCCACACCCAGAGGACATAAAGACTGTCGGAGCCAGGAAAGTCCTTCAGTTCCTTAATGCTGTTGGTTTTGGCTCCGAGCTGTGATTAGTGGTGATCACAATATATCATTTATGGTCGCAGTGATGAGGGGCCTCATAGGCCTCAAATGAAACCACCCTAATAACAATAATAATAATATGTATAAATACATATCTACTAGTTTATCTACAACTCAGAAAACGCAAACAGCTAGTAATTGCTGAAGTGAATTAATATAAAATATGATAAATTACTGATTCAATCGTTTAAAATTTAATACAGTAAAGATAATGACAATTTTTGTATACAAGTAAATCAAAATATGCCTACAATTAACTAAACATGTAAATATTGCAACCATTTCTGTGTATCACGTCACGTCAACGAAACTACTAACTACGTTTAGTAAAATAACTTAGGTGATTCCGCTGCGTTAGTCTTATAGGCAATTGAAAATTGGTATGTTGTCCAACTAGTAGATTATTTTCAGGCAAAACTCAATTTTACAAATATACTATACGACATTAATAATAATAAAAAAAAAACAGAATAAACAAGACAAGTAAAACATGACCCGCACAGGTCTTTGACCACTCAATTTCCTGTTTGCGTCGAGGTGGAAGGAACGCTAGTATTTTAAAATTGAACTAGACATATAGTCAGAAATAGCTCTTAGAATGCCGTATAAAAGGAAAATAATCGTAATCATTAATCATGATTTCCAATACATGTCAATTTAGTACCATAAATGTCAATGAGAATATTAACTAAACAAGTGTATTTGAAATGAATTGCATTATAAACTGATATTAACTGCCTCCGTAGCCGAACGTATACCATGCCGGACTGCCACGCAGAGGTCCCAGGTTCGATTCCCGGGCCGGGAGAAATAGTTGTATGGCCTACAATTATTTCTCTCGTGAGTTTGGGTGTAATTTGTGGTTGTCTATGTGTGTGGCCATGGCACCCGCGACACAGGGATTCCCTAGTGCGGGGCTATGTTGAGTGTGTGCGTTATTTATTATTATTTATTTATATTAAAGAAATGTAGTAACCTACATACAATAAAATAACATTATTTAAAATTCTGATAAATTAAAAAAGCTCTGGATTAGCCACATTTCTAGCCTAAAGCGAAAGGAAGACGTGCTCGGAGCGCTAGTGACTTCGTCAGGTAGGTGATTGTATACGCGACGCGAATATACGGGTCCTGATAACAATAAAGCAGTTCTGTATTCGCGCTTCGGCAAATATGCTCAAGTAGTAACGTGGTAACTTTATAAAAATACTGAACTCTTTTTTGTGTTCCCTCTTAGGGCGCTGAAGCTTGCCATTTTGAAGTTAATCCTTCATTGTCATGTGTAAAACCACTAGCAGTATGCCTGAAATAAGGTTAACTTAACCTTTTTATTGCAATTCACGAACTAAATTAACTTCAGTCCTGTAGGTTTAGCAGCACTAGATTTTATATGTTGTTCTACGAAGGGAGCCGTTCCACATTCACCTGTTTCTTTCGCTTTTTTCTTTTCTTTTTTATTATAACAAACTTGTGGAGTAATTTCACAAAAAATAATTGAATATCAATTCAATAAAAATTTAGTTAATTTAGTTTTTTTTTTTTTTTTTATTTATTTATTTACTCCCAATAGCTTACAAATACTAAAATGGCAATTTGTAGAGATATAAATTTAAACAATGCTAAAATGGGAGTCTGGTGTCCAAGCTAGGTAAAAAAACCTGTGTTATGTATCACCAGGCCTCCACCCCACGGACATGACTGTAAAATTGTACATAATACACTCATAAGTTTAGGCAGCTATTATACAAGTATAACGTAAAAATTTAACAAAAATGGACTCAAACACGGAAGTATGTGCGTGCTTGCGTGCATGAGTGTGTGTGCGTATGCGCGCGCGCGGTGTGTGTGTGGTGCACGTGCACGTGTTTGCAATTAAATGCTATATATTCATTACCAATAGATTTTCCGTCTGATCATAATTTAAAGTAAGTAGCCATTTCGAAACAGTTTGTTTACAATAATTTTTGTTTTATTATAAATGAAACCAGCCAAAAACGAAAACGATCTATGAGAGAACCCTGAGTGCATTGAAGAACGACAAACAATATCCTTACGTCTTGTAGTCGTTAACATAGCGGGATCGTACGGTAACTGAGAATGTAATTGCGCTATAGCACACAAAATATAAACTTGTCGTACCGTATGCACTGTACACAATTTGTACAGCTCTGTTGTGGAAAATCGAAAAGGAAGATTTAGGGAAGTCTTGAGTACCGCTCTTTGGGGTCTTTCTAATTTTAATAGAATAGATTTGTGAGTACGGCCCCAAGTAGTTATACAGTAGCAAAGTATAGATTGACACAACGCTATGTATACCATTTTGATTATACCATGGTCAGCAACATTACGCAAATTTTTAAAAATATATATCAGTTTACGTACCCTAGATACCAGCATATCAACATGATTACTAAAACTGAGATTGTCATCTATTAGTATCCTAAGGTATTTAATGGACCTAACTCTGTCCAATCGGGGGCAGTTACAATGGACCTCGTGCGGGAGAGGACATTTATGTGCAACAATAGAAAAAGGTAAATTAGCCACACAACCTCGCTTCGTGAATGTTATGTACTTTATTTTGTCTGTATTTAAAGCTAGAATATTTTCACGTAACCACCTGGTAACAATATCAAAACCATGTTGGGCATGATGGAATATTTCTTCCCAACTTTTGGCGCTAAATGTTAGAGCGGTATCATCCGCGAAAGAAGTTGTTCGCCCATTGGGTAATTCCAATTTACATAGTTCATTAACATAAACTAGGAAAAGGGTAGGTCCCAGAATACTACCCTGTGGGACACCGTGAGAGACAGGTAGATCGTCACTGATAATGTCACATTTTACACATTGTGTTCTATTGCTTAAAAAGTTACCGAAAAGATCAAGCTGCATGCTTCTGACACCAATATGTTCTAATTTATCGATCAAAAGAGGGACAGAGACCGTGTCGAAAGCCTTCGTCAAATCGAGAAATACTGCCAAGCATTTCTTCCCACCGTCGATATTCTTAAAAACTTAATCTGTGAGTTCATGTACGGCATTCCCTGTCGAAATGCCGGCACGAAAGCCAAACTGTGAGGTGGACAAGATTTTTTTTGTGTCTAGAAAAGTTATTACCCTAGAGTTCAACATCTTCTCCAGAACTTTGGACATTGAAGGTAGGATAGATATTGGCCTATAATTGTCGACACGGTCCCGAGCTCCACTCTTATGTACGGGTAGTATCAATGCCTTCTTAAAAGCTTGCGGGAAAATACCATTCACAATAGCCCAATTACATATGTACGTCAATGGAGGCACAAAAATATTTTTTAAATGTTTCAAGACTTTAGGACTAATATTTTCCCATCCCGTTGCATTGCTTTTCAGCGATAAAATAAATGTCTCAACTTCTATTTCATCAGTAGGCAAGAATGCCATTGAATGAAGAGAGCTGCTGGTTTCAGCTGTACCTACATCGGCGGTGGTATTATGTGTGGTGATTTTATGATTCTTTTACGCTTCGGAAGGGGCACCAATTTGGTGTTAAACGTTATAGCTTGAGTTACAGAGAAGATTAGAAAATTAGTGGCGAAGTCTACATCTTTTGAGTCAAAGAGCGGTTTAAAATCTATATTATTTAAACTGATAAATAGTCCGTTATAATCAATGTTGGAGATGTGGGTCCTTGAATAGTCAACATTTCGTTTTAATTTCAAGAACATTATGACAGTTTCATGATCAGTTACACTAGTTTCAGCAACATATGTAAAAGCTTGTGATTTCGTTTTCAAAAGGATATGACCGAGACAGTTATTCAAACGTGTGGGAAGATCATGCGCTGGAAGTAAGCCGTGATGGGCTGCCAAATTCAAATATTCACAAGAATTTACATCCAAAATTTCTCCGTTTATATTTGTATTAATATCTCCCGTCATAATGACTGTATTGTATGTTGAATATTTAGCCAAAATATTATCCAATGAACTTAGAAAATTCGAAATATTTTTATATGACGCAGAACGATATATAGCAATTGTAATGACATCGAAATCTAACTTGGCCACTAGACAGTTTGCCTCAAGGAAGTAAGGCTTCTCTACCGTAACAGAGAAGCTGTTGTCGACATATATTACAACACCTTTGTTTTGCGTAATATCGGAGCTAGTAGCGAACTTATTATAGTCGTTTAGTGTCGGCACATTAGGGTTAGTCTTTAACCAACATTCTGTCAGTACCATTATATCCCAGTCTATTTTGGATTTTGTTATAAGCGTCTCTAGTCCAGACATATTGCAGGAAATACTTCGAATGTTCTGATTTAAAATTTTTAAAAAGTCAATAAGAGACCGATAACTTTCTATATTACATTTGGCTCATTCAGACACAGCAAAGGCATCCATATCATTTTGTATGTTTATGTTATCGAATTTTTAGCTACATTTACTACTTGGTCACTAATGATGGCACTATGTGATGGGAGGGTAGTAGACCATTTTTTATACCGTTTTTAAAAATAAATTGAAGATTAATTCCATAATTTTGTGGAGTAAGGTTTGGTTTGTAAATGACTTTATTGTTGGTGTGAGTGTGAAATGATGCGCTCAGGTGTGTATGTTTGTATTGTTTATGAACAAGAAGCAAAGTGTAGGTGCATGCGTCAAATATTTCATAATTGTTTCTCAAACTAATCAGCATTCATACAGAAAAATATATACAAAAAAGAACAACAAAAGGAAGGAAATACCAGTGAGAAGAAATAATTTTAATGAGGTTTGTCCTTAAAATATCTAGTCAGTTTTTCTGCTTCTGTAGCGACAAATCTATTTCTGTTTCAATTCGAATGCGCGGAGACCTGTCGTCTTTCCTCAGATAGATTTGTCCATAAGATGCCCAGCAATATTTGAAAGAGTTAGCCGAAGAAAACTCTCGGGCCAACGCAAAGAGTTTCCTGGTCTTAACACAGAGGTTATCCGATATATAGGATATATAGGAGTTTTTGGGCCGTCTCTTTTCAAATGTGTAGAATTGAGTTTATCATCTCTGTTTCGACCTTTATTGAAAGAGATTACGGACTTAATAAGATTTTCCTTTTTTATCACAGAATTAAAATCTACAATTATACATTTATACATTACGAAAAATGTACTCGTGAATTGTGTTGTGTACGGCTGTGGAATAAAGAGCGGAGTTTCTTGCGTTTTCTGACAGATGAAACGAGGTAAGTAAAAAGCCTTATGTCTGAGACTCATTCTGTTATTGTTTTCTACATTTATTTAGTGCAGAGTAATATGTAATACAGATTTATTATATCAATATGATGAGATGCTATAAGTTCGTGAACTAGTAGACAAGGGTTCTCGAATTTACAATTTGTATTGCCGATAAATATGTAGTGAATATAATTATTAACTAAATCATGATAAAGTTGGGCACGCACTTTTAAATACCTTGGTTACCTTGTTTTAAAAGCACCTGTCGAAAATATAAAATTTAGGTGCTTTTAATTTTTTTTTTAAATAAACCTTCAGTTCTAGTTAGAGAATTAATGAAAAACATAATTTATTATATTGATATAAATACCTAATCAACATGTGTAATTATTAGGATTCTATTTGTAGAATTATAGATAGCAAATTCGCGTTAGAATTTGCGCGTGTGCAGATAGCGCCTTGCTGCATGTTGTAGTAGTAGGTAAATAACTTTCGAACATTGTATGGAGCCGGGCAAAGGTCTTCCCCAAAATCCTCCATTGCTCTCTGTCTTTGGAGTTCTCAAAGCCATTAATCGTTCCATCTACGCTTTCTCGGCTGGCCCCGCTGCCGCCTTCCGTCCTGGCACACCCAAGGATTGACGACGACGTTCCAATTATTGGGCTGTCTCCATTCGACTACAATAAAACACTGACCCAAGTTCGCAGGCTGGCTCGCGCCGCTGTGTGACCGTGTTCGGATGTGGTGCCGTT
>NW_020653852.1:6200302-6235747 GCF_003589595.1 Hyposmocoma kahamanoa | reverse complement strand
TTTTGGCTGGTTATTTGGGTACATGCTCCAGAAATAATGTCGTTGACATAAAATTCTGTAACATATAAAATATCTAAACATGCATGCAAGATAATCAGTATTTTGCAGGCTGTCAGATTTGGATCTTAATATGTACATAGGGCGCACTATAAGTTTCCGGAACTGGCCACTTACATAAACAATATTTAAAAAGTAATTACAACATTTGAAAATGGAACTCTTTGGCTGTAGAATACAGTTTGTTTCATCCGACTGTCACGTGTTTATACATTGTGGCGTCATTTTAGAAATTGATTGTCTACATCACCATGAATTTAACTCGTGAAAATTTTCGTAGTATGATTTTCTACGACTTTAAGTGTAATTTAACAGCTCAGCGGAGCTTCGCTCGGCTTCAAACTGCTTTTGGCGATGAAGCATCAAGCAGAATTCAAACGCGGTCGTTGTGTATCTCAGTGACGAATTCCGTGATGGTCGCCTGTCCACTGCTGTGAACAGCAAAAACATCGATGCTGTGCGCCATATGATCAAAACAGACAGGCATGTGACATACCAAGAGATTCGGGCATCTTTAGGCATAGGCATGAGTCAAATACAATCAATACTACAAACATTTGTATGTGAAAAAGCTGTGCTCCCGGTGGATCCCACACAATTTGACTGAGGCTCAAAAAACGTATAGCGTCTGTTGTCACGGAGGAGTGACTTAAATGTTTTCAAAATTGGTTCATGCGTATGAAAAAGTGTATTAACGGTAACGGAGAATATTTTGAGAAACAATAAATTCATTTCTGAATTTATTGCTTTTTATAGAATTTATAGAATTTTTTTCATTCGTTCTGGAAACTTATAGTGCGCCCACGTAGCACATCGAAGAAGACCACAACGCTCGGAAAACGTGTGAAGTCCCCAACCCCCTGAGCCAGAGGGCGGACTATGACCCAAACCTTCGCCTGAGAGGAGAGCTGTGTCCAGCAGTGAGATGTATAAATGGGTTGATGATGGCGACGGGAATATTTTTAAAACTCCCACTACTATTACGACGTGGTGTTGGTTTAGTTTTGTCTTCGAAAGTTTGTCTTTGGCTTGGTAAAGACCTTTAATGGTATACTTTTAAAGAAGTTCTGTGATTATTGATTTGCTTCTCGTGCTTTGAAACCCTCGCTATACTCGGGAGTCTATTTTTGAACTAATCGCTGCCCTCGTGGCTTAATCGTAGCTCCCTCGCGTAGCGAAGGTTTCAAGGCACGAGACGCAAAACGACTTTGCTGCCGAGCGAAACACACAACTTTTCACTTCACTATAGCGAGGAAAATGGTAGATGAAAGAAAAACAGTTGAACTATAAAACATGCGTTCTGTATTTAACCTCATAAATTTTTATTCTTGCTTGTACTTTTATCTTGTGTGATTAAGTGATTATTGAAATTATTTTAGTTCTTCGACGAATTAAATTTTATAATAATAACAATAATTACGCACACACTCAATATAGCTATATTCCTGCATTAGGGAAACCCTGTGTCGCTGGTGCCATGGAGATACACATAGACAACCATAAATTACGCCCAGCTCACGGGAGAAATAAATATAGGCCATACAAATATTTCTCCAGGCCCGGAAATCGAACCTGAGACGTCTGCGTGACAGGCACGTTAACCGTTCGGCCACAGAGGCAGTTAGTAATAAATGTAATTAGTTATCATTGTCAATTTAATGTCAACAATAATAAAAATAAAATATACCAACCGATTTATATTACATAAATAAGTAATGTAGGAACAAATCGCGAAGTTGAATGTGTCATTTAACTACGCGATCATTTTGATCGAAAGAAAAAGTTAGTGGTGCATACCACAGTCCATCGTCAAATTGGAATTTCAAAAACCTTTACCACGCTAGGTGCAAAAAATGCTTTTGCGCGCTGATTTGCAATGAGAAAGAAAGCCTTTCTGAGCTAGAGAGGTGAAAAAAATTTTTGACGTTGTTATATTAGAACCAATTAGAAAATGATATTGTTAATCTAGAGTATAATTAATAGATTCAGGCGTTACTTTGCGGAAGTCCATGTTAATAAAAATGGAAGTAAATTAATTTGCTATTCCGCGATCCAGCGAAAACTGCATGAAAAAATATTGAACACAAGCGCAGCTGTTTTGCACGATTTAACCTTACTGGGTTCGCGGAGAAGCAAATTAATTTACTTCCATTTTTTGTTAACCTGTGTTACATGATGTAATCATTATGAATCAACCTGTACCTATTTAAACGTGTAGGTACAATTTTGAAAAAATGTCACATATTTTATATATGTTATTGACTAAAACAATATATTTTATATATATAAAACTATGTCTAAATGGCGATCATGTTTACAAACATTATGGTGAGTGTTTCCTAAACAAATTTGACATCTGCAGTTTATCTGTTCACCCTAGTGTAGCAACGGCTCAACATTTCGCTAGTTAGAGTGCAATAAAGTATTGATTCAATTGTTTCAAATGTAATAAACTAAAAACGATTTTTATTTTAAAAGTAAATTTAAATATGACTATCATAAAATTAAATACATTAATAAGACAGCCATTTTTATATGTAACTACTTAACCCGTCACACGTTCTGGACACACGGTGTTCCTAACGATTTTGGTAAAACAAAATTTAATTAATTTTTTAAAGATGGCGGATTAAAATACAGCTGCGGTTCCAAGACGCTATAGTACCAAAACCGTTAGGGACACCATGGGTCTTTAGGACCCGTGATGGGTTTAAAATGTAGTAAGTTAGGTTACGTTAGTTTACGTTAGGTGCTTACTTATTTGGACTATAAGGTAATTCACAATTGGTGTTTTGACGGACTAGATGATATTGGTATTAACTGGTCCCTCGTGATAGTATTTATGAATACTAAACATGCGATTCGTGTTTGTAATTTACATAGCACGGTTAAAGACAGACCAAAAATGTTTTTACAACTTTATATACGTTCAAGAGCAAATAAAACAGAGGTTACATAAATATTTTTCATGTTCATGACACATTGATTGAACAAGACTGAAGTTTCATAGATTTTTAGGTAGAGCCTTATTCTAGCTGGCTGGAGCTGGTTCGAATCCCACTCGATCGAAGGAAGTTATCTTAGTGTTCAATCTTTGTATTAATAATTATAAACTAGACTAGGTTTAGTCCTGTAGTACTTCCATGGGTTTAACTTTAAGTCTCTCGGCTAAAGAAGCGCAGGATTTTATCTGTTGCTGTACGAAGGAAACCGTTCCACATTCATCTGTTTCTTTTGCTTTCTTCTTTTCTTTATCCCCTGGAGCTAACACCGGCAGAGAGGGATCCGACTGTAATTAAATAAAAACAAAGAATCATTGTCACTTATGGGAACATAACGATTGACACTCTTGGGCGATCAATGATATATAGTCGAAAAATTATTTCCAAGCGTATTTTCGATAATACGTCGAATTATTTGTGTTGTAATCAAACCGTATTGAGAAGAATAGTAATTTACGTAACGTTATTATGAGGTATAAAACTGACAACAATTTTGACAGTCGCCCTTACACAAACACAAATAATTACGTACAATATCATTCAATTCCGGTTCACATTCCAAATTTGCTACTTATGAGCTTCAAAATTATACTGAAACAAAAACTTCATATTATATGTAGTTATTTGTATATTATACTCTTGCATACTTGTGTGACA
This sequence comes from Hyposmocoma kahamanoa, assembly GCF_003589595.1. Taxonomy (NCBI): domain Eukaryota; kingdom Metazoa; phylum Arthropoda; class Insecta; order Lepidoptera; family Cosmopterigidae; genus Hyposmocoma; species Hyposmocoma kahamanoa. The sequence continues at coordinate 6,232,031 of NW_020653852.1, read as the reverse complement.
AAAATCCATGGTATGGACCCGTTTAGCTCCGATTATAGACCCGTTAATCTACACGAATTGCACTTGTCGGCGACATGTGGCGCAATCTGGTGTCAGGTAACCGGCCGCGGAATCGCCGATATATGACACCCTTCGGCCAAAACTCTTCTTTCGTGAAGGCCGACAGATGTTCGGTCGGCACTATCACTACAAACGAATTTAAATTCACGTTGTTGGGGGACTCCCAGCGCTTGATTCTCAGTGTATTGCTTCTATCGACGATATTTATAAGTAATGTTGTGAACTAGTCTTTTACATTGTACCATACTAAATATTGTAAGTGACAAATGTGAATGAATGCCTGTTACAAAGATTTACCCCTCAAGAGTTTCTTACTAATCTTTTTCGGGGAAATTTGCCCTAGTGCTTAATCAATGTTACGATTTCAAGTGTTATTTGCTTACCTATGAAATAATGATACATTTGATTTTTAAGTGTGTGTACTAGCTTGACGGCTGTGTATTTTGTAAAAGTATCTTACCGGCTCAATTTTCCTCCAATGCTGCATGCTCTCAGTCAGTCGGTCTCCAAAGCCAGGCGCGAAGCAGTCTATATCGACGGCAATGAAACACTGACCCAAATTCGCAGGCCCACCCGAGCCGCTGTGCGACCATGATCGTATGTGATGGCCGTAGTTGGCACCTAGAGTTTGATTGGAAGAATTATTAGAAATAGAGGAACTACGGAAACGGGTGGTTTGCATTCCTATTGGACATAACTGGTTTATAACTTCAGTCTCAGTCAGCCGTGACCGTGGGACCTGTAAACGGCCTGAAGCGTTAGTCTGGTTGAAACAATTGTTTCATTTCCAATAGAGAAAAGTATTGTGTTGTTGAAGTCGTTTCACTGAAAGTACCCAAGCAATTTATCGAATTTTATAGTCAATATGTGAAACCATTTGGGACTATCGTATGTGCCATGTCTAGCCATCTTTATAATATTTATTTTTCTCTTTTCTTTTCTATTTATTTGGAGAGGGGACTTATTCCACTAAGCTTACCTGAAGCAATTCCGCAGAGCAGATCCACTACACCTGACAGTCCGTATCCTTTGTAGCCAGACGTTTGTTCTCCTCCTCCAAGCGGCATTAAACATTGCGTTTTGAAGGCCTATTAAAGAATACAAAGGAAATAATGATAACCAAAAATTCTAAATTCAATAAGTAACTTCGTGTTTCATTAGAAGATAAAAGTCTAAATAGTTATCAGAAACTGAAGTCCTTGGAAACTGTAATGTCAGCATCGGGCTGAAATGGTAAAAATTTTAGTACAAATTTGGGAACGCAGAATGATTGACGAAGCCTGCGTTCATTAAATATAAATATTATGTAAAAATGATTCCACAATCGGAAATGGTTTTATCAATTATTTTTGTTACGAAAGAGATGTGTACTGACTAGATCAGCGTCTGTGGTCTCTTTGCCGTCAGGCCCTTGCGCCCATCCTCTTGGTAATGGCTCTCCTTTCCGTTGCTGCATCTCAATCTGCAAAACAATTTAGCAATGATATTTAAAGTACGAATGTAATTATATTGACGTATCTAGAATATTTCCAGATCACTTTTTAATAAGTCAACAACAAATGTTAAGCCGGTATCGGAGGCCACATACTGTGTTGGGATTACAGAGTCACGTAATGGCGGCTAGCGTTTGCCTTATTCAATTTTCGTTGACACTAGTATTTTTTTTCATTCGGTTCACATGACCGGATATTCTAAAATAAGATGAAAGCGTTTAATACACATAACGATATGAGAAGAATGTGCCCTACTTGATGTGAACATCGTAATCAAATCTCATTAACAAAAATTGCATAAATGACAGTAATAAGAAATTTGCATCTAATACTTATGATTAGACAATAAATAAAACAAAACTTATCGCAAAGTCAGCACATAAGACACTTTTTAATTGAGTTCCTAGCTGAGGCCACAGAACCAGAGAAAATGTAAAAATCAAATCTGATAGCATTGTAAGAAGAGTACATGCGATAAAATGGACAGTGTTGACCGACGTTAATTATATATATTTGTTAATATTTTAATTTATTGCAGCTATTGTGTAGATACATAATTGTCAATCAATAACGCATTATTGATGGGTTTGCTTTGTCATAGTTGGGTGCATGGTGTAAAAGTAAATAGGAGTTGTCACTAACTTTACCAACGGCAACTGCTGTGGTGGCCATGTCTAAGTAGAAGGTCTCATTTTCAGAAGCATTAGCAACCACTGATATCGGATTCGTACCAAGTGCAGACTGGAAGATAAAAATAAACATGTGAAATAACATAAAATTCAGTATTTGGTCAAGATAAGGATGCTTGCATTGATAATATTTCATGCTACCTGTTTTGGCAGTTAAAAAGCGATAAGCCTTGAGTGTATTGCCATTTGTATTTTAGATCAATGACTTTTTCCAAGGTTATTTAAATTAAAAACCTGGTTTTTACATAAAACTTTTGCCAGCGAAAACTTTAAATAGAACATTGAAAATTTATCTTTGACAATATAGGTTTACAATAAAATAATACACGTTAACTTTGTCGACCTCTGTGGTCGAGTGGCTTGTACACCGGTTTTTGTGGTGTCACCATGCACATGAGGTCCCGGGTACGATCCTCGGCTGGGTCAATTTGAAAAACTAAATTTTCTATATTGTCTCCGGTTTGGGTGTTTGTAGTATCGTCGTGTTTGTGATTTCCATAACACAAGTGCTTTGGTTACTTACTTTGGGATCAAAGCAACGTATGTCATGTTGTCTAATATTTATTATATTTATTTATTATTTATAAGTACCTTCTAACAGTAACAGTTAGCTAGTTAGTTAGTTACCAGGGGTCCGGATAAAGTTGGATATAGTTAGGCTATGTGGGTGTCCGGCTTTTGATAGGATTTTTATATTTGACAACTCATGTCGTCGTATGAGCAAGCGAGGTGTATCGTAGACGCAATGGTAGATAAAGAAAAATGGTAGAAAAAGGTCTGGTTTTACATTAAAAAAATTGACATATTAACAAAGTCTTGAAATGTGCAGCTAAACTGGCTGGTATCTGCGGTTATTCGGTTTTAAGACCTTCTGTTTTGAGATTGTTGTCAAAACAGTAAGACTTTACTGACCTGTTTACCTCTAGTAGGTACTAACAAAGGTGATGTATTTGTGAAAGCCATTCCAATACAACCTCTATCGGCTGCCTTCTTAGCCCAATATCCCGCCATGCCATTGTGGTTTGAACCTTTGAAAGTGAAATTTATGTTACTCCTGTTTAAGATTGATAGTTTTATTTCATAATCTGTCTATCAACTTTGTTTCTTACAGTGATAAATATGAAGCGTAATGGTGATACGAGATGTTTACGAAATTGCCTAACATACAAAGGGTTTCTAATCACTCTTATATATGGTTACAATTTTTATTATGGTGACCGTTTTGTCTCACGAATAATCTCAGTACAGAGTACTAAAAAAACCGACCTCAAAAGTACGTGGAGTTACGTCTATTTGCTAAGTTTCATTGAAATATCCCCTAGTTCGCCGCTATACAGAACTTGATACTAAAGATAATAAAAATAGGTTCTCACTACGACACTACTCAAAGTATAGATATATAAAGTATATCGAGGGAAAAACGCCTTGAATTGATGAAATAGCAAAATCAACTAAATAATTGCTAAAAGTAATTGCTCCTAAATTAAAGTTAGGCGCTATTTATAAAAATGAATCTTCATGCGTGAACAGCCACCCTTTGAGGTGGATGATTTCCTTCAAAATGAAATGGGACTACTATGGAAGTACCCCCTTTCCAACAAAGAAAGAATCATGAAAATCGGTTCACAAATACCGGAGTTATCGCGTAACAAACATACAAAAAAAAAAAAACAAAAAAAAACATACAGTCGAATTGAGAACCTCCTCCTTTTTTGAAGTCGGTTAAAAAAAAATTATTAATAATAATGTTAATAATTTTTTAATTAAAATAATTTAAAATTACAGTTTGCTCGATGGAGTATGAATGGAATGGAGAAAGTAATTAAGTAACTTTTTTTTCATATTTTCAGAGGGACGGCCGTAGTAAAATTTATTAGTATGAATGGGTGGAATTATGTCACCCAATCACCTGAATATATTTATGATATAGTCACCTTTAACAGTAACCCAACCAACACCGGTTTCCTTGGCCTTCTTAATAGCGATGTCCATGGCAAAGTGGCTAGCTGTAGCTCCTAGGACGTTGTTAGCATCCACCCAGGCAGTCGATGGGCTTTCTTTCAGCACTGTTGGTTGATTATTTGGAGTACATGCTCCAGACAATATGTCGTTGACGTAAAATTCTGTAAAAAGTAGACATGTTTGGAACACATCCATCAAATGGCGATTATATAAAAATCCACGACACTAAAATTTACTACATGTTTTATTGATTATTTTACTATGGTTATAAGAACACACTGGTATCTAATTTTACTAATTGTTTACACTGTAACAGTTAGCGTTGCCAGGGGTCCGGATAAAGTTGGACATAGTTAGGCTATGGGGTGTCCGGATTTTAATAGGATTTTTATATTTGACCACTCATGTCGTCGTGTGAGCAAGCGAGGTGTGTCGACGCAATGGTAGATGATAAAAAAGGTCTGGTTTTACATTAAAAAAATTGACGTATTAAAAAAGTCTTGAAATGTGAGGTGTCCGGTCATTTTGAAATGTGCAGCTAAACTGGCTGGTATCTGCGGTTATTCGGTTTTAAGACCTGGAAACCTCAGTCAGAGTGATGTATATATCAAGGCATTCGGTCCCACGTTACTCGCATCATTACAATTTTAATTAAAAGATACGTTACTAGCCACTTACATAAGTATGTGCTATTTTTTCAAGGTTATTTATTCTGCGCTCTCTGCACTATTTTATTTTCACAATTATGATTTAAAAAGTAAGCGAGGATTTGCATGAAGCGTACGCTTCCACATTTGTATGGAAAGCAGCTATGGAGTGGAATTCCCTGTATGCAGACTAAGTCCTTGAATATTATGAATGAGGCCTTTTCAAGGCGAAAGTGAATAGACATTATTTACATGCTCCACCGTCTACCTCGTCGTCACTTTTCGTCAGGTAAGATGGATGCCAATTGCACACTTATATTTTATTAAAAGAAAACTTATGAAACCAAGATAAATATTGAGTGGTGGTAAATATAACTCAGTACAGAGAAACATTAGACTTATTTTTAAATCTTAATTATTTATTTTTGTGTTTTTTTTAAGTAAGTTTACCTTTTTTATACTTGTCGCCAATTGTTATTTTTCTTCAGTCCTTAAGAACACTGGCTCGACAATGTCATGCATAACGTAAATTCCCGTCCATTTTTGACAACAGCTCTCGTCATACTGATTGGGTATACAGACGCATGAACACACGACACATTGTATGTCAAATAGCATACGTACACTACAGTAGGTACTTAGACAAAAATGCACGATCGAATCAAGGACAATAGGCAATTAATTCTAATTTAGACGATTACTAAACATTACATGTATAAACTATAGCTATTACTAAAATGTAATTGCAATTGCAATGAGTGTAATTCTCACTGTTAGGTATAAGTGAAATTGTAATGTGTACACAGCATCTTATTTATATGAAAGAGGCCTTATTTGTATATAAAACCGTATATTACAATTGCAAAATCAAAGTACATACATTGTGCAAAATATTTGGTTGGTTGGATTGAATAATACCTAAAAAATACTAGCGCATGTACAGAATTATTATGTTTATTATTCTGTGGCGGCAGCCAAGGTAATAAATAACAAAGTATAATAAGAACAAGTAAGTTAGTAGTAAGTAGTAAGTTTTTTTACCATCCTCTAAGGTTTAATTGTACATTAGTAGTAATTTTTATTTTTATTTTATTTTTTAAACTTATTCACTACGTTCTTTGTATTCTCGTATAATCTCTTTTTGGCTTGCTAAGCACTTTATATTGTTTCATGTTGGTGGAAATTCGTAAATGACATTGGATTACTCATATTTAAGTATACTATAATTGTATTATTTGTCCGTGAATTTTCCTAAAATGTATAAATAAATAAATAAAATAAGACAAATCTTGCCTGTTCGGCGCGTAAGTGCCTACACTTCGCTCGGAGCGTAGCTAGGGTTGTTACATTATTATTATAGTTGTACCTACAGGTTGCAACCATAATTGAAATAAATTAAAGTATTCGTCACAAACCCAGTAGGTGGCTAGGTAACCTAGTGTGTAGGTGGCAAGTATACATATATTTCACGCGCAGTTTACGAAAGAGTTGTAATAAGTTCCTCAGTTGAATTATAAGATTGCGTTAGTAGCCATAGAGAGACCCTTTGTTTGCAAGAATTTTTCGGGAGGGGGAATATTGTCTAATAATCTCATATTGTGGAGGTATTTAACTGATTAACAAGCATGAAGTTAGCTTACTTGTAATATTATATTATGCTAATAGTGTATTTCGAAAATATTTGTAGGTGCCATTACCATCAGACATTTGCATAGCATACAATAACGAATGTAAAACCCCTTACCGAGCCGATTAAGTCCATGACTAGGGTGTCCAAGTCTGTCTGCTTGGATAAGCAAGTCGGCCTGCTGTTCAGCCGCCTTCGCTGCTGCTCCAGCCGCCTTCAAGCAGTCGACCATGAACCGAACTGCTTCTGAAATCTTCACTTTACTCATGGTGTATCTGGAATTAATATTTTGTGATAATTAAGCATTGTTCTAAAATGTAAATCAATACTTATACCTTAGCATAAAAGAAACAATAATTTTATTTTTATAACGTTTTTTAACAAACCATCCCGGTTCTTTTATATTCATTTAAATTGATTAAATATTAGGTTCAATTAACATTATCGCGGTACGAAAATTCCGTATTCCTTAACCTGTCGAGTACTATCGCTTACTTTATAAGGGTGAGATCAGACGAGCATAATTTTGTGAGTAGTGAGTTGGGTTATTTGAGTTGCGCAGTTTGCACTCAACCGAAATTCGGTTGAAGCGCCAGACGGACGTATTTTATTCAGTTGCTTTTAAGCGTTTATACGGGGTGTTTGTGTCGTAATCGTGTAATGGATCCATTAAAATAGTATTCGTTTATGAAGCATTAGAAGACAATGTTAGATAAAGAAAAGGAAGCTGGGTACATCTACACAATATGAAACGATTGAAGCGTGGGCAGTTTCATGTATTATATACAAATGCATATGAACATCCAGTTCAATTTGTTAAGTACTACCACAGTCCAATAAATGTTTTTCAAGAATTATTAAGCCTAGTAAAACCTTTTATTACTAAGTCAGATACAAATATGAGACAAGCCATCAGTCCAGAGGAAAGACTAATAATAACAATCAAGTAAGTTGTTCAATTATTTATATTTTAATCTCCGTTTCGAATATTTTCGCAAGAAACGTCTATACTTACGCGCGTTCTATACCAAAGTGACTCCTTCCTTCACTCCTACGGAGGTGTCATTACGCCCGTGAGTCGGTAGATAACTTATTTTGCGTCGTCGTGTGAAACGAATCATACTTTTATATGAATCCGAATGCAGCGTAAACTACGCGACTCACAACTCACAAAATTACGCTCGTCTGGCCTCACACTTACTGATTGTGTCACCATTGAACAACAAATAGCTAATATTTGGAGTACTGCAAGAACCGAGAAATCCCGGTTCCGTTGAATACTAGTACAAAAATTCCCGGTTATTCGAAACATACCCGGTTCCGGAATCCCTAAACGGAATCGAAGCAAATTTTTGTAATGATATTGTACATAGCATAATGAACTTTATGTCAAATTGTGTAACGCACAAACTAGATTCGTACGTAGTTCGTTACGGTAGCAGCAGGAATTTCCGAGATTCCGCAAGAATTATTCGAAAGACGTGCGACTTGTTTTTGGCTCTAAGTTTGTATGCAATTTTTGTAACTATAGGTTACAAAAATTTGCTTCCATTGCATTCAGCAGCGATGTAAATTTAGTTTAACACAAAATCGATTTTATTTGATATGCAAAATCAAATAAAAACATTACAGAAAATTACGTATTTTTTGTCTATTTTTTTATGGTGTTTACTTTTTTCAATTGTATTTCAAATTGTTCTCCACTTCTTTTGAATACACGGTACAAGCTTATTATATTATTGATCCATTTGTTGTTAGTTTCTGGAAATACTGTTCTACATTAAGTCGTTGCACAGGAAGCGGATCATTCCACCCTATAACACAATAAGTTTTATTATAAAGACCGCTCTGATGCAACGTATAAATAAAGCAGCTGTTCCAAATATTTTTGTCCAGTATGAATGAACGCTTAATATTAAGGTCCATGCGATTTGTACATTTATACTACTTATATGGTTTTAGTATAACATGTAAAGTATGAAAATTTTATTTCTTTAACCACATGCTTTTTATTGTTCTCAAGCGTTTTCCAAAGACCTTGGATAATATTTTAATGAAAGATATAAAGTAGGTAATACAATGAGTATATAACCACATTCCCCAATACACGGATTACTTAATAATAAATTAGTTGGTGACGAAACTTGTTTACAAATATCGAATACTCGAATAAAATTATACAGATATATAAATGCATAGAATTGTAAATATAAGTAAAGTATATAAATATATTTACTATTATCGAGTTCTTAGGTTTTCACGATTGCTATACATAGGAAATTAAAATATGTTTTGGGTTGTTAGCCGTAACCGTGACCCCAAAACGTTGATTTAAAAAAATACACGATTTAAATTCGGAAAAAAATAGTTCCATTTCCTATCTTTAAAAATCGCAAAAACCTAAGAACTCGGTAAATATCAGACTTCATATTTTACACTATTTCTATTTACACACAAACTGATTTATAAGAGTCGTAACGGACAGGTACGAGTGCATACAAATATTTAACTTATTTAAAAAAGCAACTTTGTAGATAACCCACCAGTTAAATCGCATGTTTAAGGAAAAATATGTACAACCTTGTCTCTAAGTTGGTTTAATTTAAGTATAATTCGTTAAAATTCTGTCGAGCTCCTCATTATAATTTAAACAAAATTCAAAACTAAGAACACATACAACTTAAAATATAAAATAAATAAAAACTTACTAAAGTTGTATATCGAAAAGACGCGCTCCTCCGTACGCGCTTCGGCGATCACTGAATCGTGTGAGATAACTCACGACCGCGCCGGTGGCGTTGAATGCGTTATTCAAACAACTGTATATTAAATTAAGCAAGGTTATTGACGTAAAGGATTAATCAAATGAACATTTAGCTTATTTCTTTATTTTACAAACGTTTATAAATAAACTAATATTATCCTTTGCAGCTTGCAGTAACACGATGAGTTTTTTCCTCAATGCCTTTTTGACTAATTAAAAGTAAACCTAATTTAAATGTAAATGTAAAACAAACAATATTTCGTTACAAGTTATTCTTGATGATAAGATAGATATGTTGATAAATAACTCTTTAGTAAAGTCAACTACTACAATGGTATGTTTGTAATTTTTAATAAATTTACAATTATACTTAGTTAAAGTCCTCTAATACAGGACTAAAAACAGGACTTAATTCTACCATACGGAACTGAAGACCGTCGTATGTATTTTTATATTTAAGTTTTATGTTTTTAATTCAACAGTACTTATTTTTGAACTCTTTTTTATTACATTTTTTTAAATTCCGATGTCAATAAAACTTAGCATGTAAGTATAATCCTAATGAATCCATGTGCGTTTCAGTTATCGTTGAGGACGTTTATTCCCACTAGTTCAGTTGTACAGTTCTGTCTTTGTTCTGTTAACAAATAGACAGTTATCTTCACAGAACTACTGACAATTTTCTGTCGCACTAGTTCTGTTTACAGAACGATTGGTACTTTCGTCCCATTTGTTCTGTTAATAAATTTACTCTTCTTCACAGAACTGAGAGCGCGGTAAAGAACACAGCGAAAGCGAAGGAGTTAACTTTTGAGGTCGTTTTTTTTTTTTCATAAAATAATTATAATTCAGACTATCAGCTCAAAACACAATAAAAAGAAATAAGAAAAGAAAAAGAAATAGAAAGTGGTAAAATATAAGTGCGCATTTGACCTCCATCTCACCTGATGGGAAGTGATGATGAGGTCGACGATGGAGCATGCACACCTAGATAATGCCTAAAATATTATTCACTCTCGCCTTGAAAAGACCCAAGTTATAAAGTTCAGGGAACAAGTCTGCAGGCGGGGAATTCCACTCCATTGCCGTTCGCCATATAAATGTGGAAGCGTAACGCTTCGTGCGAATCTTTGGAATATCCACAGTATAGGGGTGGAACCCAAGCCTACGCCTAGTCCCCCGGTAATCGAAAGAGGAAGGCGGAATTAAATCGCATAATTCCATCACACACTCTCCGTGATATATCCTGTACAATACCGACAAGCAGGCAACTAACTTTACGGCGGTGTTCAAGACTCTGCAGTTTCGCCTCCACTAATTCCGAGTCACTTATAAGCCTCTTGCCACGGTTTTCAATTGAATCCAAAGTGGCCAGTTGATATGTTTGAGCTATCCCAAAGGTGGCAGCAGTATTCCATGCACGATCGGGCATGTGCTTGGTACAGCAGAAGCAACTGTCCCGGTGTAAAGTAACGCCTCACCCTGGAAAGGATCCCAAGCTTCCTTGCTGCATTTTTGGCCATTGATTCAATGTATCTGCCGAAGTTCAAATTGGACGACAGGTCCAATTAGCTGTTCCAAGTAGCTGGAGACAATCGGCTATCGGTATGGATATATCACGAAAAGTCGGAGTCAACTCAAAGGGACTCCGATTTGTGGAGAATAGACACGCCTGCGTTTTGGTAGCGTTAAATTTGATAATATTAGCATTGCACCAGTCGGAGCTAGCCTGGAGTATCAAATCTAAACGGCTAACCACGGACTCTCGACAAGACTGGATTTCCTCTACACTGACCCTTGCATTGGTCAAGTACTCACCTACAACTGTGCTGTCATCAGCTTACGCAAAGGTACCTAGAATTAACATATCATTGATATGCAGCAGAAAGAGAGTTGCAGATAGTACGGAACCTTGAGGAACTCTATCGCCATATGTTCGAAAGAGTAGCCTTCTAAGACCACTCGAATCGAACGTTCGCTCAAGAAATCCGAGATCTAATTGCAAAGGTCAGTGGGAAGCCCATGAGAGGGAAGCTTACTTAAAAGGCTTGCGTGCCAGACCCTGTCAAAGGCTTTAGAAATGTCCAAAGACACTGCAAGTAATTCGCTTTGCTTTTCTATAGTCTCGCTCCATATGTGACAGGCATGCACAAGAAGATCGCCAGTAGATCGCCCTCGTCGGAATCCGTACTGGCGATCATTGAGGAGTCGTTGTCTTCAAGGTACGATAGGAGATAGTTATTGAGGACACGTTCCATAGTCTTGCAGAGTATGGAAGTGACTGAGATAGGTCTATAGTTGACAGGGTCGGCTCTACTTCCCTTTTTTTGGTACAGGTTGCACGTTTGCAAGCTTCCACGACCTGGGAACTACACCAGTCTCAAGTGAGAGGCGGTACAGAACTACCCGTTAAAGAGTTCGTCCAGGGAATTACTGCCGTCAAGCAGTAATGTGAGCATTATTGTGTTACAGCTTTGAAGGTGATGATGATTTCTAAATCGCTTATACACTCCCGGACACGTAAATCGAACCACCTTGTATTTTCAATATTAAATGCTTAGCTTAAACAATGCGTGATTACTCAAAAATGCTATTATGCAACTTTGGAACTGGTACACCAAACGTCATTTTCTTAAGCCCTTATTGAAAATTTGAATTTGAAACATCGGAGAAAACTTTTTCTTCGATCGAGTTCTTAGGTTTTCCCGATTGTTATACATAGGAAATGAAACTATTTTTGCGAATTTAAATCGCGTATGTTTGTTTTTTCAAACAAACCGACGTTTCGGGACAACCGTGACCATGGGACCTGTAAAGGGCCCGAAACGTTGGTTTGATTGAAAAAACAAATATACGCCATTTTTCTTTGATGCGAACTATATTTTTATATAACATTTTATTAGGATGAAAATGCAAGGTGGCTCGAATTATGTGTCCGGGCGTGTATATTTACCGAGTTCTTAGGTTTTACGATTGTTACAGATAGGAAACGAAACTATTTTTTTTTCCGAATTTAAATGTCGTATTTTTTTTAAATCAACGTTTCGGGGCCACGGCTGACAGCCGAAAAAATTGTTTAATTTCCTGTGTATAGCAGTCGCGTAAACCTAAGAAGAAGAAGTGTAAGGGTGCTGGTGCAATTACAGGCACATGGGACTTGTCAAGTTATATCTCAGGGTGACACGGGCGCTGTAGCAGTGCTCCTCAGATCTTGTCAATTAAAGCAAAGCACTGTGTGGCACTGCAACTGTTATGAACAGGTGTGTCGCTTACCACTAGGTGCTCTTGTTCACCGCATCACTTGGTATAATAAAAAAGAAAAGTAGTGTAGCCTACACAAAACTTTTTTTTCTACAATATTACTTTAAATGATACATATATGTATGTAAAGTACATATATTTGGATGTTATTTTCATGTATAATATTACAATAATAATAATAAATACTAACTTCAGATTATAAAATAAAGAAAGTATGAAAACATTTAATTATATTACATTTTTTAATGATAATAACACTTTTTAAATTAACATTGCGTCAATGGTACAATTATAGTTTATCACAAATTAAATTAATAATAATATTCATTGGAATAGGGTCAATTTCAGGTCATTAGCCCTTCTAATATCTCTAAACACTCTGTGGCTGTTAATATACACCGGTTTTGGTCAATATTAACATTTTCACGTGTTTAGATAGATACGACAAGGTTACATAGTATTAGTTCTAGTATAGCATTTATTGTATTATCTGTGGTGTTAGCTCATTTTATTGAACGTGTCGTTTACATAATGTCAATATAAACAAACGAAGAGATAAAGATTTGTTTGTAACACGATTGCGTATCAAATGTAGCGCTGTAAGGAACATAATATGTCATTACATAAGTGGTTCAGTTTTAAGTGCTTATAAATAAACGTTTTCGTAAATTATACCTCCAATAGTCGTATCGTATATAATAGGTAAGTTAAGTTTGAAATATTTTTATTAAAAATACGATTACTAAAACATAATTCCAAATAAGCCTCGCTCCCAATAATAGAAGAACTGTTGTGGCCTAATTATAATTACCCGCATAGAAGTCGGTCATTCTAGGGTCACAGTTCACTGACGAATTGCCGTGACAATTTCAATTTATAGCGTTATTATTATCTATTTCGAGTGTTTTGATTTTTATTATTTCGAGTATGTTAACGTGAAATGTATTTGATATTCGAGTATAGCGACCAATAGTACGACTTATATATACTATTCGATACCTCCAATGAACACTACGTCAACTTAGTATTTTAGCCATTTTCTGTTGTTTTTGTAAACAGCCACATTTATTTACTAATACCATGCTTCCCTAATTTTGTGAAAAAAAGAAATAAAAAATAAAATAAAAACAGAACAGCCTCAAAAATTAAGCTGACGACGTAGTGTTCATTGGAGGTATCGAATAGTATATATAAGTCGTACTATTGGTATAATTAAGCCCCCTTGTGATTATACGTCAAAAGTGCTTGTGTTATATTATTATTATCAATATCAACTCATTTATACGTCTCAATGCTGGTCATGGGCATTGTTGCCAGATTAGGCGATTTTTCGCCATTTAGGCTACTTTGAGGGGTCGCGCGGCGACTAAAAAAGAGATAGGCGACTAGGCGATATTTAGGTTATGTTTGAAATACGAAAAGGCGATTTTAGGCTACTTAATAAAATATCTCGGGAATTACAAATTTTATTGGGGATTTTGTGGAGAATGGACTCATTTAGGGGTTTGAGTATTTCGACGTGTGTGGTTGGAGACTTCTCACCTTTTCCGAGGGTTGTGAAACGTCTTCGACGTAGAGGTTTCATCATGATATTTTCCTCTCATGGTAAATTTCAAATTAAATTTTTTCCACATAAATTCCGAAAAACTCAGAGGCAGTAGGTCAAACCATTAGGTTACGACGGCTTTTAAAACATGAACTACACGAAAAAACATGAACTACATGAACTAAACGTTGTTCGTGGAATCTTCAAATCTCTCACCAGCAAAATTGTCATTTTGCAGATGTGGCCTTATTACATCAAATGTGAGAAACATTTCATATTTACATCCGACTTAATAAACCTGAGTATGAGTCAATGGTCTCATAAAACTTATGTTACGAACGCCGAGAAAAATTTCTTCGATCCTGCTGCCGCTGTTTTGGATTCAGCCGGACTTATGTAGTGTTCAATATTTGTATTATTAATTATAACAAACTAGTCAAGTCATTTTATAAAATAAAAAATAAAAATAGTTGAATATGATGGTAGTAACATCGTGAAATTCGATAAACTTAATAACAGTTTAGTGTGCTCGTTCAGGGAAGTACTACCTACCACCTTACCTATTGCTACCGCCAAGCAGTACTTTGAGCATTACTGCGTTCCGTTTTTGAAATGACTGGTGGTATTACACCCACATGGGACTTGTCAACTTATGTCACAGCGTGACGGGCCCGATGGCTGTGCTGTGCCCCTCAGATGTTAGCAATTTAAAGCTCTAAGTAGCACTGTAACTGCTGTGGACAGGCGTGTCGCTTACCAACAGGAGCACGACTAGTTCGTCCTGAACTTGGTATCATACAAAAAATACTTATGTTATGTCTAGGACTCTAGATCTCGAGTATATCATATTATACGTAAACAACAAACTTTCTCTGCGACATTCTATCGCTTCCTTCTGAAATTTAACGCTACAATACAACCGCACAAGATTATATAACGAAATGCCCCCCTTTATAATGCCAGTTGCAATGTTCCCAGTAGTCATATCATAGCTAACCATGCCTGAAGTACGTGTGGAAGAAGCGAAGAGGTTCATGGAGGATAGTCTTAAGGCTGTTGGTGCTCCCGAGAAAGAAGCTAAGGCTCATGCTGCCCTGCTACTCCATGCGGATCTGACAGGACATTTCAGTCATGGAATGAATAGATTGGGTATGGTAAAAACGTTTTTAAGTTATTATTTATAACCAAAAATTTTTTGAAAAAGACCCCCATTTTTGAAAAAAAAAATTGTTTAAGTTTATTTGTATTGTTTTTGTGTGTATGTCACGTGGTTATTCCAACATTAGTGATATTATTTATACGATTTACATTATCCTTATATTATATTTTGTTTTCTACCTAATAATTCCTTTTATGTCCCCAGAACTTTACATCAATGACATTAAATCAGGAGCTACGAATGCAGCGGCAACGCCAGTAATCCTGAAGGAGTCTGCAGCGACGGCCTGGGTGGACGGGTGTGATGGCCTCGGAGCCACTGTTGGCAATTTTTGCATGGAACTGGCGATTAGGAAGGCTAGGGAAGCAGGAGTTGGAATTGTTTCAGTAAAACGTAAGTTATGTGCATTAAAGTTGTGACGATGCTGACCTCCTCCATCGTCAACCCATCTTTTTATCATCCTCTTTTATGGTTCATGGCCACTTATTTCTGAAATTTTGAATAGTTCTCGAATTCTCCTTTTGTTCACTATTCTTACGTTTGTTCTATTCATCGTAATTAAAGTGAGGATGATGCAATCGAGAGTTGAACTTTCTTTTGTCTATATAATAACTTGTCGGTATAAAGTAACTTGTATTATATCTCTGTGACATTGAAAGGTTGATGGTGCAATTAAAAGCACGTCAAGCTTGACACTTTGTGCTTTGGACCGTTCTTATCGTATGCGGCATAGAGTTGGATTTAAATCTTAAGTGTCAAGCTTGACGTGCTCTTGACTATAATGAGTATTATAGTACTATTACATAGGACTATAATCAGTTTCAAAAAAAGAACGTCGTATTTTTGTTAATTAAAATATTCGCTTCTTGCCCGTGGATTATCTGCCTGGTTCACCTCGATGGACCACGGGCACCTGTCCACCTGGGCGGGGGGTTATTTTTTCTCGTTAGCAATCTAGGACGCTACTCAAACGCAATATTGCCTCCTGATTGGTTAAATTAGCCTAAAGTCTGGCAACCGGGCTATAAATGTTTATAAAAAAAAATTTGGTTAAAACATTTTTTGTGGTGTTTGGCCAGTTCTATTCTATCTCTTTGGTTTTTTTGTTCTGTAGTGCGTTATTATTCTAAGCTGTAGCGTTTGTCTGGCTTTCGTCTAAATTGTATGAAGAGGCTGTTGGTGGAATCATTGCCCACCCTAATAAATGGGTTAAAATTTGCGTTTGTTGTCATGGATTGTTAATAAACTATAAATTAAATATTGGTTTTGTTTCATAATTTTATTTACTCGTAGAAAAAGTATTGTATGCAATTATTACGCCATAATTAGGTCTTAAAATCTCGTACTTAGTACTGTAGTCTACCTAGGCTCTACTCTATGAGTAGAATCACTGGCTGAATGAATAGTTTTGTAATTAGAATGTTTTGAAAAATGAAGAAAGAAAAGAATGGAGCAACTTGATATAACGTAATGTAACCCGAATAAGAAAATATGTGAAAGAATACAATAAACCAAGTTTTGAAGATTATTCCAGTTTAAATTCATAAAAATACCTCTCGCTACGCAATCCGAGCTACGTCCCAGTTACAAATGGTGGAGGCGCCGGGTAGGCCATGGTGCTCGGCTTTAAGAACCCTCATTATGCACCAATTGCTTAAGAATACTATTGTACACCTCCTTTTAGCTACAAAATGAAGGTATAATCAGAAATATACATTGTTTTATAATTTAGTTTTGGTAATTCTGGTTTTTGAGCCTATTCAAAAGTTCACATTAATGGAGGTTACAGGTTTACGAATTTGGCCGACAAGTGGTATCTTATCCATGGCATGGAAATTCAAAATTTTTGATTGCATCAGTTTGAGTGTCGATGACATACAATTTCTTTTCTGTTAGGTACTCTTTTATTCCATTGCAATTTCATTTTTTCACTTCTCATGCTCTTAAAGTTCGTATTTATGGCTGCATAAAATAGGGTTTTATGCTCTTATCACATTAAATATGTCTAATTGTTGTAATTTTATGTAAATGTATTTAATTAAATTTGAATGTTCAAATTTATTTAAATAATCGTTTATTTGTAATATTGCTTTTAATTTCCTCGCAATCGAAATGAAAAGCAGAGTGTATAACTCGTTCATAAAACCCATTTTACCCTCGACTTAATAACCCTCGAAATAAAACGATACACTCGTCTCGGGTAAAATGACGTTTTATGCACTTGTTGTACAATCTACTACTTTATCTTTCTTTTGTTTAGTCACAATTGTTTTTCTTAGTGTTTATTTTCACACTTCAACACATTTTATTTATAATACAATTTTTTTTTCAATTAATTCTAGATCCTGTAGTATATTACGCGGATTCTTCCTTTGAGTGTAGGTAATTTTCGTTCCTACATGGCAGAAAGAGCTTCAAATATAACAGTAAACTTTTAGGATATTTTTACAAAATTATTGGATTTCTTTTTATCATATAGGTGAAGTAGCTGATTCCTTGATATTTTCTAAAATCCGTTGTTCTGGTACTCATAATACAGGGAATACCGTAGTTTGAGATCCGGTAATTTGTGTGGTTGTCTGGTACATATTGCATTATACATGCATGCACTTTACGCTTTTTTCCCATCGGGGTAAAACGGACAGAGAACAGACGTTTTGACGCTTTATGTCAGAAACGCAAAATGCCAAATGGGAGAATGTCAGATTAGCAGAATGCCAAATTCGCAAATTCGCCATAGTCTAAAAATGCCAAATAACGCTGCTAGGAACAGGCATATCTCCTATTGAGGCATGGATAAATGTCCAATAGTAGACGACCACAGCCTTCCATTACTTTTGATATTATTCTTGAACATATTTCTTTTTTTATATATGTAAAAGTATTTTTGTATTCAATTATCATTCTTCTAGGGTGCAATCATTTCGGCATGGCAGGTTGGTGGGCGCAAAAAGCACAGAGCGAAGGTTTTATAGGAATGGCTTTCACCAACTCTTCACCTGTAATGGTGCCGACCAGAGCTAAACACGTAAGAAATCTATTTGTAAACTTAGTTAACGATTAATTTCTCGATTACGTACAAAGTGATCAACCCGGTGAATTCCTAGTCCATTTTTATCGTTGGTATCCAATAAGAGTTATTTTATATAACAACAGGTGTGTATGTAGGTAGAGTAATCATCTTGATACGTAAAATGCGACGAGGGATTACAATTTGGCATCACAAATGATACTTATAATTTAGAAAGTAGCTTTATTCGGTACACCTGAAAGCTCAACTCACACTGGCGCAGAGTCGAAGCGTCACGTCGCGTCCTGTTTTTCAACTCCACCGCCAGGCGACGCGCGACGACGCGCGACGATGCTCGTATTAGTGCGCCGGGTTTGCAGTTTGGTCGGGGTCTGACGCCTCACGGCGCCCAAGTGACGCGTTGCGACGCGCGAAGCTGCTCGAATGCTACCAAGCGTCGACGCGCATCGCCGCTCGATTCCATATTTGCAAAACACAAATTTGTACCTTAATAATTGGAAAATATAGATGAATATGCTATAGGCGAAAAACATGACGCGTCGCGACGCTTCGTCTCTGCACCAGTGTGAGTTGAGCCGAATACGTCCACCCCGACAGTAGTCGATACTTAAATGAAAACCAATATGGAGTAATTAAAAAAAAACTGATATGGTGTCCAACAATACCTACATATATTGGCATTCAATGCCCTTTTTTGCGAATCTTGATCCTGTTCAAAACAGCATGATTTGGCGCCTGGTTGGTGGATATTCCCAGAGTGATTGAGTGAATGTTTTTGTAGCAGTAGAGCTCTTCGTGAAAGAGTTCGTCCAGGGAGATGCAGCTACCTTGCCTCTTTCTATCATCAAGAGGTAATGTGAGCATAAGGGTGAGACCAGACGAGAGTAATTTTGTGAGCTGTGAGTCGCGTTTTTTGAGTTGCGTTGTATGGTGTTCGTTTCAAATTTGGTTGAGGCGCCAGACGAACATATTTCATTCAGTTGCTTTTAAGTGTTTGTACGAGGTGTTTGACTCATATAGTGTTATGGAGCAAAGAAAAGTTTTTTTTCATATGATTCATAGATAGTAACAACTTTAATACTTGTGACATGCAGACGGATTATTTTTTTCTACTTAGAAAATGATTGGAACTAAACTGTAAGTAAACCACGGATATTACATTTTCGTATATTTTGAGATATAAAATAAAATCTATTTTTATCCATACAAAAAAATTATAATTATTATTTTTCTCCGAAACTATCAACTTTTCAAGAAATTATACAAGAATAAAAGTTGTTAGGAATGTTATTATTGATCACATTAAAAAAAATTTGCTCGATACTCCACAAGTTATTCCTATGTCCAAGAATTATCAATTTGGACCCACTGTGCGTCGTGTGCAATAAACCGGAGTTTTATATGAAACCGAATGCAGCATATATTACGCAACTCAGACAATATAACTCACAACTCATATAAGTACGTTCGTCTGGCCTCACCCTTACTGCGTTCTGGGTTACATTAAACACCCCTGTGGTAGCGATGGAACTAATTGTATTTTTTTCAACTCGAGTAACTTGAGTTGACATGACTGTTAACTCGAGTTGCAACTCGGTGTTAACTCGACTTGGTATCTGAAAGAGCAACCGCGAGTCGCGAGTAGAACTCGAACCGACGACGATTCACCGAGCTGGGCACGATCGGTCTGCCGACCGTGACTCGAGCGTGCTTCAAGGTCGCCGAACCGACCGAGTGAGACCGAATAGCCGACGCGCTGTATTATCATATCATATCGAACCAGCTCGTCACAAAGCTTTTTTTTGATTACCCGAGGGAATCTGCTGACAGATACCCCGGCCCTGCGGGGGCAGAACCGGGGTTATGTGAGACTGGGCTGAACCCTGATGGGGAGCAACCCGACCGCACCAAACCCCCGGGGTGTTCCTCCTCTCCGCTGCAGGTAGAGGAACGGGTACGCTATCGCTCGTTCGCGCCTCCATCAGTGGCTGGCCGCCCCACAACGGTCCCCCGACTCCAAATGTAAGCCTTCCATCTCGGGCCCCTTTATGCTGGGCAGCGAACTCCGGCCCCACCGCAACTGCATCTGCACCCTAAGCGGTGCAGCCCCGCCAGAGTCGCGGAGGATAGGACGACCGGCAACGGCACACCGACACGTCTCTTCCCCCGCAACCCTCCTCCCCGCATGCGTCCGCACGGACCCGCTTGGCCTAGATCAAGACGAGCCCGCACAGTACGGTCTCCTCCTCGGACCAGCCTAACTCCATCGGCCGGCCCGTGAGTTCCTCTTAGCTTCACTGTGGGATGAAATCGACCACGGTTACTAGAGCCACGACAAGGCGGGAACCCATTCGGGGGGGCGACCACGGCTACTAGGGTCCCCCCGCCACGACAAGGCGGGAACCCATTCGGGGGGGCGAGTTCACAAAACCTAGCTCGAGTTGACTCGTGGGAGTAACTCAAGTTAATTAACTCGACTCGCCCATCGCTCGTGACTCGAGCGTGCTCCGAAGGTCCCGACGCGCTGTATGAATGAAGTATTCGACTCAGCGGGCGGGTACCGAATCGAGTTAGCTCGAGTTCATGAAAAGTTCGAGTTCATGAGTTAAATAACTCGACTCGTGCATCGCTACCCTGTGGTTGCTACTAGGTATTCACTCACAGTCATCGAGAAGACCACGGAAGAAAAAAAAACCTGGAAGTGCCTTAAGCCTCGATTGCTATCTGAACCGAAGTTGCCAAAAATCACATTCTTAATTTGAAACTGATATTGAAATTTAAAAAGAAATAAATTCTGGATTGTTAATATAATTTAAACTTTACCGTGTTGGCATATCATTGAAAGTTCAATACCATCAGTATCTACTATTACAAGTTACGACGTTTTAATATTATATTAAAATTTCCATAGATAAAAGAAGCGACCATATTGCAGGGGTATAAGATTTATTTTCGTTGCTTGTAACAAAAAAAAAATAAAACATCGATACGCAGAAAATTGTAAATTTATTATATAATATTTTTGGTGCTGCTATCATTTTTGCACTCCAAAACAGCACAATAAGGCTTTTTTGTAGGATTTTATAGTATTTTTTTTTAATTTATTTATTTTATTGTATTTTTTTAATGTAGTTTACTTCTATTGTATTTATATATTATAGGACCATGCATGTGCTACATATATAATCTGTGGAAGAGTACCTATTGCATATTACAGTCGTCGCCAATTTAATTCCGTGTTGATAAGTTACTCCTGCATGTCATGTCATGTCTTCCTGAAATAAATTTTCAGAGTGCCATGGGGACGAATCCGATCTCGATGTGTGCTCCTGCCGACGATGGGGATTCTTTGCTTGTGGACATGGCTTCGACGGCTGTTGCAATAGGAAAGGTACAATATAAAAAAACTGAATTTTGGGAATTACGCAAAGCCTTCAAAGAAATTAACAATTTATTGTGCACATTTGATTATCTTCGAAATGGTGCCACAGTCACGTTTCCGCCATCGCACTTTTTTTTTTGACGGGGAGAAATCTTTATGGATACCCCTGAGCCCATGTGGGGACTCTCCCTCCAGACTGGAGGGCCTACCCCACTAAAAGCCCCCCGGGTTTCCCTCTCGCCGGTTGAGTCGGCGCCGTGGGATCGGTGAACATTCACCACGACGCCGCCCGGGCCGCCATCGCACCTGCCGCCAAAGGCATAGAGTCCTTTCCCATATCACAACACAAATGGTGTATGGCATTCTAAGATTATCACGTTCGTTTCTTCCTCGAACCAGTAAGATGTGAAATGGTCCCCAAGGTCCCCCCATTTTTAAAGGACCCCATGCCATAGTGCAAAGGAGGGATCCTTTGCACTATGGCATAGGGGTCCTTTAAAAAGGGAGTCAACAGGGCTCGCCAGGGCAGGTTGTGCATAAGCAATTCAGTGTTGTAAATGTTTACAGGCCATGATGTCTACTCTTCGAACTAACTCTTCTATTCGATTGTAACCTACTTTACATATAAAAAAAATTCAAATAAAATTGAAATGATTTTGTTCAAATTTATAATAACATTCGAGAGTGTGTTACTTAAACTTAATAATTAATTACGTATGTTGTTTTAATTTTCAGATAGAAGTGCAAATACATAAAGGGGAGCCAATACCAGATGGGTGGGCTTTAGGCCCCGATGGCAAGCCCACTACTGATGCCCAACTAGTAAGTAAAGGGATTTGTTTCGATAGTAATTAAGACGACGACAACTGGACGGGAACGTCATTAATGATGAGAGAACGAATGACGAAAGAGAGAACTGTGGAAACCGTGACCGTGTTTGCGGAATCCGTAAGTTTTTAGCGCCTGTGTCTTAATGATAGCAAAGAAAATATATAGTATGAGTTAAAACATTTGATCACTCACATTTGAATCGCTCGTTGTAAATGAGCAGGCTCTGGATTCTGGCGCGATTCCAAGGCCGCAAACTTATATTTTATTCAATAAGTTTAGGTATTATTCAAAACTTATATTTAAGTGTTTCACATTCAAATAAATAATAGTCTTCATTGCCACTGCATCTATTCGCAATTGTTATATATTAAAAAAAAATTCAATCTCTATATACTAGATAAAGTTTATTTGTTATTAAATAGTATAAGTTAAAACAGAATGTATTAAAGCCAAATAATTTTAACGGCTACGGGTATCCTTTCATGGCCATGTCTGATACGTTTTTGGTTTTTTTATGTTATCTCTATTTTCCGAGAATTATAAAGACATTTTGTGACCTATAACACTTCATAGGTTTCGAACACAAGTCTTGTAGAGAGTTACCTTTCAGGATTTGATTATTGTGCGCCAGTTATGATAATGTTTTTCTTTATTTTTTCACCTCACTAGCTCAGAAAGGTTTTATTTCTCATTAGAAATCTGCACGCAAAAGCGTTTGACGATGGACTGTAGTGCATCTAACTTTTTCTTTCGGTGAAAAAAAACATAATGGCACATTCAACTACGTGATTTGTCGTACATTATTTATGTAATATAAATCCGTTGGTATATTTTATTCTTATTATTGTTGACATTAAATTGACAACAATAACTAATTTTGTTTATTAAACAAATATTTATTTTATTAAAAAAAATGTTCCAACTGTTTTTCTTTCATCTACCATGTTCCTCACTATAGTGAGGTGAAAAGTTGTGTGTTGCGCTCGGCAGCAAAGTTGTTTTGCGTCTCGTGTCTTGAAACCCTCGGAATCTTGGAATCCTTCGCTTGCTCAGGTTTGAATACAAGTACTCGCGTCAAACAACAACTTTGCAGCCTTGCATAACAAATAACTATTATTATGTATTACAGGCTTTTGATACAGGTCGATTGTTGCCGCTGGGAGGGTTTGAGAAAACCAGTGGTTACAAAGGATACGCACTTAGTTCTTTGGTCGAAGTTCTATGCAGCGGATTATCTGGTAGGTAACATTGATGCCTCTTTAGCAATAAGAGTACATACTGCTCCTATTTTACTGCATATTCATATGCAGGTTAGTCACCCTTATCTCATTCATTTATGTACGCTCGCTTTGTAATTTTTCATTTGATTTATAATTTTACTTACGAAAACGTTTGTCTCTTAAGCGTCATCATTATTATTTATTATTATTTTGCATACGCTACAGCTGCACACATAACAGTAATTCTAAATTGTGTTAATTTTTAAAATTTGATAATTAAGTTTGTTTCGTTGATGTCTTTTTGTTTTACTTTTGCTTTTTATTCTTTCTTTCTGAGTAGCTTTGTGTTGTTGCGTTTCAATAAATCTTTTTTATTCTATTTTATTCTAAGCTGGATCCTGGGTTAATGTCATGGGCAGTGCTTAAGACATCTTCTTGGAGCCTTAAAAATGGCTTATAAATATTTTATTAACATGGCACAATTACAGGTTCAAAGGCAACATATAACATCCGTAGCTGGGCGCTGGATAGCGAAGAAGGGCCACCCAACTTGGGCCAGTGTTTCGTGGCAATAGATCCCAATTGCTTCGCGCCTGGCTTTGGACAACGCATTGCCGATTGTTTATGTCATTGGCGAGGCATGGAACCGGTAAATGCTTCCTCATCATCACAAATAATTTAGTTTATTTTTATTAAGAGGCCATACAACCTCAAATGGCTTTGGTTAATTCCGCATAACACTGTAATAACAGTGTATAGAAGAAAAATATACTTATAGTAAAGTTGAGGGTATACACTGATTACTATAAAGTGTGGAAACACGGTTGAAACAAGCTTACGATATACTTATAATATGTGTTATTTTTAAATTCAAAAAGCCTTCAAGCCTTTTTAAAGACCACGGTGTCTAGGAGAACAAACAAGTCAATTTATGTATAAGTAGTCATTTTATGCGTGTCTGAAAAGCTCCATGCGAAAGAGTTCGTCAAGGGAAGTACAAAAGCAAAATCAATTAAAGTCAAAAATTCTTTATTTGATATTTCATAGTCAAATAATCTTTATTTTATTCTTACACTTGAAATCGTCACATTGGTTAAACTCACCGCTCATTCGTAAAGCAGATTCCCCTGAGAAGAATGAGCAAGAAATTCTAGGGGTTGTTCTTTGTAAATAACATTTGTACACATGCAACATTTACAATTTTATTTTCACGTTACATCCATGAGCTAAACGGGTTACTACCACGGATTTTTGTCATCCAAGTACGCAGAAGTTGTATAATAACCATTAGTATAAAGCATTGACTTACAATTATATGGACGTCGGGTCCGCGCTAAAAAGTGTCCGAACTTATAGGGCGTTAAAATCGTATACAGAGCGTCATTCACGCTTTAGTCTTCGTTTGTTCGACTGACAGCGAAGCAAGCAAAATTAGACAGTACTGCGATGACATTACAATTTAAATTCAACGTTTTAGCTTTTTCATATTCCTTTACATGTCACTACGTTTAAATAGGTTGACTTGGGACATTTTTTTCGTGGTTTTTGTATTAGACCCGTCGTCCATTTATTTGTAAGGCAATGGTATAAAGTTTTTGTTTCACTATAGTTTTAAGCCTCGTGAATGGCAAATTTTGTATATCAACCGGAATCTTGTTATAGAAGCGTATACATTGCTCCTTAAATGAATTTGTCACTTTGTGAAGACGACTATCAAAAACAGCTAGTTTATTGTTTATTCCTCGTATTAATGTTATGTCTGTCACTACTTTTCATAAAAATATTACTATTCCTCTAGATCTTTGTATTAATAATTATAACAAACTAGTGGAGTAATTTCACAATAAATAATTGAATATCAATTCAATAAAAATTTAAAATACAGCGAATAGCGACATCTCCCGCCAGGACTGGTAACTGTAAAGATGGCGCTACGACTAAAAAATAGTTGAAAAAACCAAATACAAAGACACGACGCAAGCGCATAGAAAAAATCGTGAGGTCCGCTGGTTCGTTCCGTGGCTTAGTTGGTATAGCGTCTGCCACGGTAAGCTATAAGACGTCGGTTCGAATCCGGCCGGATCGAAGGAATTTTTTCTGAGTGTTCGATCTTTGTATTAATAATTATAACAAACTAGTGGGGTAATTTCACAAAAAATAATTAAATATCAATTCAATAAAAATTTAGGATTACTATTCCTCTTAACATAAATTACATTTTCAAAGATGTACTGTGGTAGTTAGTAGTAGTAATGTTGTAGTTTTAGTACTGTCACTTTACCAATCCTGCTGCCAAGCAGTAATGCGAGCATTACTGTGTTCCAGTCTTGAAGGGTAGGGGTGCTGGCGAAATTACAGGCACATAGGACTTGTCAACATATGCCTCGATGGGCGCAGTGGTAGTGCCCCTCTGATCTTTGCGTTTTAAAGCTCTGAGTGGCACTGCAACTATTAGGGAGATGCCGTAACTGCGTTTTAGTACATATAAGTCAGAACAACATGCCACACGGTGAACGACGACGCAACGCCCGTGTGGCATCTCCCTTATAGACAGGCGTGTCGCTTACTAACAGGCCCATTTGTTCGTCCCGTCACTTAATGTCATAAAAAAAGTAACTGTTGCAGGTGGATCCAACTCTCCCAGTTCTGGTACCAGGGGACAAGGAGCGTAGTAATGCAGAGAACACGACGAAGAAAGGCTGTATTACATACGCTAAAGGCCAAGTTGATGCACTTAATATTATGGCAAACCGGCTTCATATAAAACCTGTTGAAATCTTGTGAGCTTTTTATTATAAATTCAAACTATAAGCCAGTGAATACACATCTAAAATAAAATGTAGACAATATACACGATGACTTTTTAGTCACCGTCCAAGTTTTTACTAAGCATTATATTAGGTATCATACAAATATTCAATTTTAGATAAAAACATTGGTAGATTTGCACAATAAAATATTTTTTATCAGAACGAGTTTCTTTTCATTATACTATTTATTAAATACAATTAACATAGTATAATATACATACAGGGTGTAATCGTTAAGTGTGCCCAGACGACAATTCCGTAAATATAAGAGATATCAAAAACCTTTAAACTTATTATCGAAAGTACGTTACCTAATTAGTAAAACGACATCAGTAACTTTTTTAAATAAAACTAGAAATATTCAACGTATTTCGTATTACATCCATTTAATATGATATTTCGTAGAGAGGTCTATTATTTTGTACGAAAGTAATATCTGTCGAATTAAAACTCACGGAACAATAGTTATTTGTTACGCAAGGCTTCAAACTTGGTGTTTCACGCTTGTATTGAAACCTGAGCAAGCGAAGGAAGCTAAGATTCTACACATTCGAAGATTCTTAGGAAGCTAGATTCCTGATTCGAAGATTCTAAGGAATTTAGATTCCTAAGCGAAGCGACGGTTTCAAGGCACGAGACGCAAGACAACTTTGCTGCCGAGCGAAACACAACTGTTCACCTCACTATAGCGAGGAAAATGGTAGATGAAAGAAAAAACAACTATAAAACATCAGTTTTTTTTTAATTAAAAGAAAAAGTTTTTACGCACATTTACACCCCATCAATTTTTATTCTTGCTTATACTTTTATTTTGTGTGATTAAGTGATTATTGAAATTATTTTAGTTCTCCGATAAGTTAAAATAATTAAACAAACACAATTACTTATCATTGTCAATTTAATGTCAACAATAATAAGAATAAAATATAATAACGGATTTATATTACATAACTATGTAATGTTCGACAAATCAAGTAGTTGAACGTGTCATTATCTTTTTTCCATCGAAAGAAAAAGTTAGGCGCACCACAATCCATCGTCAAGTTCCAATTTCAAAAACCTTTTCCATGCTAGCAAAAAACGCTTTTGCTCGCAGATTTCTAATGAGAAAGAAAGCCTTTCCGAGCTGGTGATGAGAAAAAGTTGTTGTTTATGGTGACGGTGTTGTATTCATATGTATAGTCCTGCGAGGTTGTTAATATTTTACAAATAACTCTGTCTAAATGAAAAGCATAATGCATTTTTTAAATAATTCTACGCGTTCTACGATTTTAAATTTTGTATCTCTAAACTCGACTACATTATGGCGTGACGGGCTGATATCCGCAACTCAAAGTGTAACGCCTATTGTGCGTATGAGCCTGTTAAAGTCAGCTATATTTTGAAGTTCTTTTAATATAAGGAATGGTAACTTAAGCAATAATTATGCAATAATTGCAATATATTTGTAAAAATATTACCATGAAATTTGAACGTGTTAAAATAAATATTTATTCCATCCTGTTGTACATCTGGCGCAAGCAAGGCTAAAGCAATATTTTCATGTCGTGATCCAGTGTCATTGCGAGCGCGTAAATTCTGCTGGTATTTTCTTCAACATTATACGGTTGTTCACCTCAATAACAAGATTGTTGCAGGATTGCCAGAAACAATATACACACAACTATATTTTTTTTATAAATCAAGTGACGGGACGAACAAGTTGTGCGCCTGATAGTAAGCTACACGCCTGTCCTTAACAGTTGTAGTGCCACTCAGAGCTTTAAATCGCAAAGATATGAGAGGCACTACCACTGCGCTCGTCATC
The DNA here is from genome assembly GCF_003589595.1 of Hyposmocoma kahamanoa. NCBI lineage: Eukaryota > Metazoa > Arthropoda > Insecta > Lepidoptera > Cosmopterigidae > Hyposmocoma > Hyposmocoma kahamanoa. The sequence goes on along the minus strand of NW_020653852.1, from coordinate 6,203,742 downwards.
CTGAGACATAAGTTTTTTTTTATAAAAAATACTTCCACGACATAGGAGTGGAACCCCCGCCCACGTCTAGTCTCCCGATGATAGAAAGGGGAAGGCGGAATCAAATTATGTAATTCCATCGCACACTCTCCGTGATATATCCTGTAGAATACCGATAAGCTGGAAACTCTACGGCGATGTTCAAGGCTCTGCAGCTTCGCCTCTACTAGTTCCGAGTCACCTACAAGCCTTTTAGCACGGTTGTCGATTGAATCCAAGGTGGCCAGTTGGTATTTAGCAGAGCCATCCCATAAGCGGCAGCAGTACTCCATACACGACCGGACTTGTGCTTGGTACAGCTGAAGCAACTGTCCCGGTGTGAAGTATCACCAGACATGTTGACAAGTCCCATGTGCCTTCAATTTCACCAGCACCCTCACCCTTCAAATCCGACACACAGTAATGCTGGCATAAGTGCTTGGCGGCAGAAATAGGTAAGGTGGCAGTACTACCCTGGATAAACTCTTTCACAAGGAGCTCTACGACTACTAAACATAAGTTGACGTTGTGTCGCTTGCCACCAGCCCACGACTTGTTCGTCCCAACACTTGGTACTATAAAAAAATAATTATTTATAGCTGTCGTCCAGACTTAGGCCATACGCCATAGGCCACTGTACCACAATTTATTATATAATTCTGATGTAGTAAGTATAAAAATTGGTAAAAAACACTTGCACATCTTAAAAAACTAAATTTTGCCTTGTTATATGGTAAATGGTCTTAAAAGATGAAATTATCGTAAGTCTGGCAACCCTGAAGGTTATTGAACGAAGCTTTCTTTTGTTAGGAGTTGCAGATAATGTTCGCCTCCTTATTTAGCACATAAAAAGAGAAATTTTCATCTTTGCGTGTTTAGCACGAATTTTATTGTTCACGTCCGGTCGTTCGCATGTTTCTTTTTGTAAGGGTTGGAGGTCAATACCTACTTTGTATTTACTGACAACGGTACGTCTGTCCTCATAATCTTTGACGATTGAAAGAAATTTTTATTTATTTATTGAGCATTGGCTATAGAGCCATCAGCTTAGAAAGGTGACAAATAATTAAGAAACTTCAACAGTAATATAAAAATTAATTCGTTTAAAAACGTATATAACCAGAAATAGAGACGAAATGTCATTTAATTTGTTTGAAAACTATTCTGCCAAATCATTACGGTGACAACTGCACTCCGATTGGCCAGCCTGAATTCGAAACAATCGACGGGTGTCGTCAAATTGTTTCACTTCAAATCGACCAGGTAACTTGAGCTTTTCTATAATGGATGAAAATTGAAAAATTACATATTTAATATTTAATTACCGATTAAATGTGATTCCGCTTGTTTTGCAATTAGATGTTTTGCTGTCTTTCCCACACCACCGAATGGAACAGCCTCGCTTTGTTAGAGATATTATCTTTATTACAATAAATACAGAATATTTTTGGAATACAAGGTGACGCACACACAGGACAGTTGTTGGCGCTGTACTATATCAGCTTTCTAATTTGTGATTTCAGCGCAAACGACATGTTAATATTTAAATGTGATATTAAGGCCCATTTGCCTGATGAGTTGCCAGGGATGGATGGCCTTTATGTAGTTATCTATTTGTAGTTGTATAGTCGATGATGAAAAACTGTAACTGTAAAATCTCGCCATTTTTTCTGGGATTCAAATGGATTCAAAGAAAATAATGTCACATTGTTTCTTTAAGTTTGAGGGCAATGATATTATGACCATACATCCCGCTCAGTGGTGTTCGTTTACTATTCATCGACAATACATACGTCCCACCTCTGGGAAGGTTCTTTATTCGATCTTCTTCTTGTTCACCTGTAGATAATTAAATTAAAGATCACTATAAAGGGATGGGCCCTTTCCATCCCATCGGTGAGCACGGGATTTCTGTATTGAGAGAGTATAGGACATAGTCAGCTATGCTGGCCCAATGCGGATTGGGGACGACATGTTTTCAGGGTTGTGAACCTTCTTCGCCTTCATCAGAATGTTTGCTACTTTTTCTTTTTTTTTATAACGTCACGTTGACGGGACGAAAAAGTCGTGCGCCCGATGGTAAACTACACGCCTGTCCATAATAGTTACAGTGCCACTCAACCTTTAAATTGCAAAGAACTGAGGGGCACTACCACTGGGCCCGTCGCCCTGAGACATAAGTTAACAAGTCCCATGTGCCTGTAATTTCACTAGCACCCTTACCCTTCAAAACCGGAACACAGTAATGCTGACATCACTGCTTGGCGGCAGAAATAGTTAAGGTGGCAGTACTACCTTAGACGAACTCTTTCACAAGGAGCTCTACCGCTACTTCTTTTATCGTATCGATTGCATACAGTATAATGCTTGATAGCGTGGTAAAAGGATTTGGTAATAGCCGTAAGATACTCGCCGATTGATGCCAAGGGTACGCCAGATGTACAGGAAAGGAATGATTCGTCGTGGGAGGAGGCTCCTTTTTATTCCTTTCGTACATCCCGATAGTTACTAAGTATAAACAAATTTAAGTAAAATGTTCGATCTTTGTTTTAATAATTATAACAAACTAGTGGAGTAATTTTACAAGAAATAATTGAATATCATGTTGGTCAAACATTCTACCATTCAATAAAAATTTAATGTGACTTTTCGATTTAAGGCATAGGTACCTGTCGCCACAGAGATTAAATTTAACTTCTAAATTGTAAAATAACGGGTTTTCTACTGAGCTACTACGGTCCTTTTGTCATCATAGAATGTATTTGCATCCACTCAATTATCACAGTATTCTACACTTTAAATAACATTCTTCACTTACACCAAAAAGGCGGCATCGAATCAAATGTTACTTATAATGCCTGTTTAGACAAGTATTAATTGTGAAAGACGTGCAGAGTGAAACCAGATTCTCTGAATGCTACAAGATTCTTTGCAAGTTACAAGCCGTATCTTGAAACAGGTATTTATTTAGGCGTCTATAGCTACAATGCTAGTGGAGATGGAGCACCGTTAGCGAGCCTCCTTTGAGAGACCAAGAAATGAACAACCTTCGAACTTTCCTCTAGTACAGCCGATGCCCTCACTTGTGTATCCACTATTTGTACGAAGTGCTATACAAATAGTGGATACCTAAGTGAGCGCACCAACTGTACCTACTGTGCTGTACATAATTAATGACTGATTTTATTCAAACAAGCTGTCAATAGAAATTAAAAAATTCAAGGCCTATTGACCCTCGCCTTGAAAAGGCTCAAGTTATACCGTTCAGGGAATATATCTGCAGGTACATATATTTATATAATATACCCTAACATATTGAACCTTGTGCACTATATGATGAAAGAAAAAAGGAATGAAGCAAGAAATGGAATCAAAACACCCATAAGCTGAAATGGAAGTTAATCTACTTCCACAAAATCTGG
>NW_020653852.1:6183575-6195302 GCF_003589595.1 Hyposmocoma kahamanoa | reverse complement strand
CGTCAATTATAGAATTGAAGCAGTCGTTCAGTGTTTCTTTTTTTGTTCTGTTTGTGGTAATTAGAAGATGAGTTCCTAAATTCAGAATTGTTCAGCATTTAATTTCTATTTTATAATCATACTCCATAATCAAAACGTCAATCCGCGATGCAGGTATAAAAAAAATACTATAATATACTAATGAAATAAGTTGGTACTTACGTACCTATTTACTGCATTTTACAAAGGTTATTTCAATATAGTACGAGAATACTGTACTGTATAAGTGCCTTAATTTTTTTCAAATTATGTTTGCAACCTGTAGGTAACTAAAATAATAAAGTAACTACTTACGGGTCCAACATAGTGTAGGCATTTACGTACCGAAAAGGCGGGAGTGGCCTTACTTGCTTTAATAATAATAACAACGCACACACTCAACATAGCCCCGCACTAGGGAAACCCTGTGTCGCGGGTGCCACGGACACACACATAGACAACCACAAATTACACCCAAACTCACGAGAGAAATAAATGTGGGCCATACAAATATTTCTCCCGGCCCGGAAATCGAACCTGGGACCTTTGCGTGGCGGTCCCGCATGGTAACCGTTCGGCTACAGAGGCAGTTAAATATACTATAATAAATAATAATTATACTGTGCTGTTACAGCAATTTACAATCTCGACCCTAAATTGTCTCATAGTTATATATAAGATAATTATAGATAAGTTTACATACCTTTCCCTTTGCATCATCGGGAGACTAGACGTAGGCTGTGGTTTCACCCTTATGTTGTGGATATTCCAAGGATTTGCACCAATGACATTATTTATGCTCACGGGTTTGCACCAACTCGCGTTTCGCTTCCACATTTATATGACAAACTGCTGTGGAGTGGAATTGCCTGCAGACTTGTTCCCTGAACAATATAATGTTTGGATGTTTTCAAGGCAAGAGTGAATATGCATTATTTAGATGTGCATACTCCATCGTCTTTCTATCAGGTGAGATGGAGATTAAATCGATACCTCCAATGAACAACACTACGCCTGTTCTGTTTTTATTTTGTTTTTTTAACCCTTAGCTATAGTCGTGGGTCCAATGGTACGTAAGTTTTATGTGTATTTTCTCGATCGATCGAGCAATGATTGAACGCCGATTTAGACAGTGATGAGGGAGAAATCGGCGAAAATTCTATATTGGCACGCAAGCGACACGCCTATCCATAACAGTTGCAATACCACTCATAACGTTAAATCGCAAAAATATTAGGGGCACTGCCACTGCGCCCGTCAACCTAAGATACAAGTTGTAACTCCTATGTGCGTGTAATTTCACCAGCACCCCTTGCCCTTCAAAACCGGAACGCAGTAATGCTGACATTACTGCTTGGCGGCAGAAATAGATAAGGTGGCAGTACTACCCTGGACGAACTCTTTCACAAGGAGCTCTACTGCTATTAAAAAGTTCTCTGATCATGTACACAGCAAACACTGCACCCATACATTCATTCAGCCATTATATTGCGAAAAATGATAATGGGCAAAAGTAACATGATGATTAAGTAGTTAAAATATTGTATAGAGAACAAAAATCTGCACGTTAAATTAACCTTTTAATAAAACTAGTAATCATATCTATGTACTTCTTACATCATAAGATCAACATTTCTCGTAACTTAAAAGGTCAAAGTATACTGAGGTTGATGAGTTTAAGCAATAAGCTGTTATAAATTAATCCGAATGTTAGATGACCCTAACGTTTTCGGTTTCACCTTAATTTACGTTACTAGGTCGACTTTTATTCCAGTTCACTTCAAGGTTTCTTCACTGATTAAGATTCTCCGCGAGTTGTCGATTTTTATGTTGAATATATATGGAAAGAATTTCCAGTTGATACATTATAATGCGATGGTATTATTTTTAAATGTTGTTATAACAACAAAACAACGCTTCACGTTTATTACTCTACATGTGATTTTAGTAGCAGGAGAGCTCCTTGTAAAAGACTTTGTCCAGGGAAGTACTGCCACCTTACCTAGTTTCGCCGCCAAGCGGTAATGTGAGCATTACTGCGTTACGGTTTTGATAGGTAAGCGTGCTGGTGAAATCACAGGCACATGAGACTTATTAACCCCTCAGATCTTATCTACCATCAGGCGCACGACTTGATCGTCCCTTCGCTTGGTATTAAAGATTTCTATGATTCCTACGTTAAGAACGTTCCAAACTTCAAAGAGTCAGGCTTGATGTGCTATGGAATTCCGTGTACTGTGAATACTAGAGCAATGGAATTTACTCCGCGGCAATACCCAGAACACCAGAGGTAATTTAGAAAAGGTTTCGTTTTGCAAATTGATTTTACCGGGAATCGAGCTCGGAATCTCTCCATCAAGCGTCCAACTTTTAGGTCACCTACGTCGTTAAAAATGAATGGTTTAATTAACTATTCTTTATTGCACATAAAAAAAAGCATTTACGTACAATTTTCTCAGAAATTATTTAGTTATTATTAAATAATTGTTCAAGGAAGTCGATTTAAAATAATTCGCTGATACATTTAGAAAAAATGGTAAAACCGGTGTACAACCCGCGTAAGTTAAAATTCCGTGTGATAGACGAGAACGGAGTAGCAGCATTAGGAAATGACATAACAGACCTGCGCCAAACGTCAGAGTAAGTCTCTTACATTTGACCTTATTGCGTTAACATAGTGACAGATAAAGGTGATTGTTATTTAAACTGAGGGGTTACGCTATCGCGGTTTTAACCTTACATTCAAAAGCTATTAAGAATAAATGAACTACTTACGTTCGTTTATTAAACAAAAACAAAATAATGCATCGAAATTGCAAAAAGCCACAGATAAAAAATTACTTCTAAAAAAGTGGTGGTTTAATACAACATTGTCGGCGTTGGTACAATATTAGTTCGCCTATGGCATGACAGCAATCCCCGTCCCCGCCGAGGCCTATATAGTGCTTTTCTCAAACATTGTGAGGAAATAATAAAAGACTAAAGGGAGGAAGATTCATAATAGAAAAAGTTAAAAATTCTTACTTAATATCAAAAGTAATATTTGATGTTTTTCCAGGCACATTAATACTAATCTGCTGAACTTCTGATAGTGTGGTTCATGTGGTTCTCCAGTGCATGAAAATTTCATAAGTTAACATGTATCTTACTTTGCTCACAGCCGCCAAACAGTTTTTCATGGTTAATATTTCCTCTACTAACCATTACTATATTTTCGATATCGTTCTTTGCGACTAAAATACGAAAAAACAGAAAATAATACCAAATCACCAAGTTGGTAGACTAACCAACTTTTTCTTTTTTTAAATAGTAAACGGTACAGGTAGATATTTTTAATTCTCGCAATTACAAACACTGGGCGGATGGCTGTATGAGTTTTTTTTGCATGTTTACATAGTTCACTGTTAGTAGATAGATTTAAAAGTTTACAGCAGCGAACAGTCGGATTTTTATACTTATATGCAGGCCTTGGCCGGCAAGAAGTCGCACGGTCCTTATGACAAACTTTCCGTGTTCGTTTTTTGAAAGTAATGCAAACATTTCCGAGGATGTTTGAGAAATAGTACATTATTGCAGAGGCCGGGAAATAAGAGATTGCTGGACGTGTATGAATTAGAAGACCGAACGCCAGCGAGACTTTGTATTAATAAGAGTCAAGCAATCGCCGTTCCCGCCGAGGCTTATATACGAATGAGATAAGAGGATGTGTAGTAGCAAAAGTAATAAAAAATGTTAATTAAAATTAAAAGTAATATTTGACATAGTATTTGCAGGCGTTTTTGTTTAACTTATTTTCGCGACGAACATAAAAAAAGGCCAAAAAAGCAGAAATGAATACCAAAGTACTTTAGTTTATTTTATCGCCTTTTTTTAAAAACATACGATTAAATTACGATGCAATTATGAACACTTACTTGGCAGTTAACTGTATGAGTTTTTCTTTGGCCTGTTTACATAGTTCATTATTGGTAGGTAGATTTAAAAGTTTACAAAAGAGTGGACAGTAATGGATTTTCACACATAGGCACTTTGCAGACTTTAGCCGGGAAGAAATCGCACGGTACTTATATGACAAACTCATCTGAGCATGTTACAGAAAAAAAAGTTTATTAAATTTTATTTTTGGTGACATGGCCCCATTACACCAAAGGTGAGATATTATGTTTAGGATTTGAGTCTCTCCCTGTCTCTCCTACAGCATGCTCCTACCCGTGTCCAACGTATAGAGCTGACATCCGTGCCGTACTAGGCACCACCAAGCGCGCTACTTAGCTACTTAATTATTACACGACTTCTAATTCGCGTAGTCTAGGTTAATCGAAAAAAGTCTCTCTGGCCAATTGCTGAAGACCTATCACAAAAAAGCCTGTTTAAAAAATAGAGCTAAGGTTGTGATTATATGGGTGCTCCCACTCAATTAGTTTTAGATTCCATGCGAAAGAGTTTCCCCAGGGTAGTATTTTGCCGTCCTTATCATGTGATTGTTATGTTTGTACCTGTTTATGATTGTACATGATATGTATTATATATAATCATAATCAGCGTAATCGACTTTTTAGTGAAATTGTGTTATTAACATGTCTGGGGTCAGCAAACCGAGATCTACAACCCCCTGTAAGCGGTTTTTAAATATCTTATTTAGTTTCAGTTTTATAGATAAGCAAAATCAGTGTAATTGACATTTTTCAGAGGAAAACCTACTTTAGCTGCCAATAGCTCGAAAGTTACCAAAATGCAAATGCGTTGTTTATGACAAGGAGGGCAGTATTGCCATTTTACCTGTTTCTGCCATCAAGCAGTAAACATTATTGCGTTCCAGTTTTGCAGTTTATTTGTATTTTTTTTGTTTTTTGTATTGTATTTTGAGTTACAACACTATTGCAATAGCATTGCGGTATATTTCTTACGCTACGCAAGGCTTTAAAAAAGACTGAAGTCTCCAAACCGCATCGGGCCTGCACACGACGAGTCTAGACTCGTTCTATATATATAGGTTGACACGTAAGTGAGTGTGTAGTATAGGTATTCATATAAGTAACAAGCAACGTGTAGCATACGTGACGTGAGCAATGGAAAAATAAGGTTTCTTAGAATTATAATGAATATATTTTATTAAGGTGCGTCTATGCTAGATGAGTCGAGTCATTCTAGTGTGGACGAACAATGAGCCTCCAACGATTACTGTACTTGAAAGTAGCTTTCCGCAGTGTGCTCGCGCCTCGTGGCGAACATGGACGATTTAGCTATTACGTCTGCTGCTGCAGCTATTATTATAGTCGAAATCAGTGAAAAAGCTAGAAAGCCATAACGATTGGATTATTTTGATACAATTCATTAATTGCAAACAAAGTTCTTCTGACCACGTTTCCATGATGTTCGGATCGAGCAAAGCGTCTGTCACTAAACACGTGCAGGAGCGCACTACGAGTGCGATGCGAATGCCTTTGTGTTTGCCAAAAAACTAATAATTGGCGGAGCACAGTCGAGCACGAGCCGAGCGCTCGGTGCGCTCTCGTTCGAGGCTTGTAAGTCAGTCTATAACTACACGAATTCTTGCTCGGCTCGTAAGCGTAGACGCACCTTTACCTACAACTATATTCAATTATATAAAAAGGAAAAACTAGAGGATAATGTTATAAAATAAAACTTTTATTGTATAATGCTGCAATCTAACTAGCATTTGGTATCACGTATGTGGCTTGTGACGTGGAAAAATACCTCTAAATTAGCGTAAAATTGAAAACAATGCACTAGTTACATTTTCAACAGACGTCTTTCGAAAATAAACAAAATCTGTTATCCGCGATAATATACTTTATCATGTATGCGATAATGGGTAACACAGCGCTTAAGTAAGTACTATACATTAACGTTATTTAACGACTACTGATAGCTAACCAGACTTACGGAAGTGCCGCCAGTCAACCTCTGCGGCAGGCCAATATCCAAAGTAGCGCAGTTCAAGTACCTAGGCATTGGGTGACAGGGTGACGCAGAACTATTTTGATGATATGGACATTGACACTGAGCGCAGGGCGTTGGCTGTAAGGAGCAATATGTTTTTTTTATACAGTGCTTTTAATCGCAAAGTTGTTAGTGGCACTGCGTCTGTGGCCGTCATCCTACATAAGTTGACAAGTCCCATGTGTCTTTAATTTCACCAGCACCCTTACTCATCCAACCCGGAATGCAGTAATGCACACATTACTGCTTGGCGGCAGAAATAGGTAAGGTGGCAGTATTTCCCTGGACGAATTCTTTCACAAGGGGCTCTACTGCTACTAAAATGTTGGCCCGCAGGTTTGCACGGTGTACTAGAGTCGTAAAGTTTACGATTTTTAAAGCGTTTTGCTAATCCTTTTACACGTCCAGCTTGTGTGTCAAGTGCACACAGAAAGCGTATCATACTCTGCACGTTCAGTATAATGATGCTCTTAGAGTGCTGTTGGGGTTACCGCGTTATGTATCGGGAATGTTCGCTGAGGCGCGACTGGAGCGCTAGGCAGCGCCAACGGCTTCCTTCGGACGGTGGCTGACCAGGAAGAGGGGCCAATACTGTGTGAATGGGTAGCTGTACATGTCAAGTGTGTTAGAACTGTCCCTACTATTATTTATAAATTATTATTATTGGACTATCACGGTATTTTCTTTCTAGTTTTTTTTTCAAGTTTGAATTAAAGTTATTTAAGGAACTAACAAATGTGATTTTTTTTATAATACTAAGTGACAGGACAAACAAGTGGCGCGTCTGGTGGTAAGTGATACAGTGATAGTTCAGATTCAGAGCTTTAAATCGCAAAGGTCATAAGACTTCGGGCATAAAGACACTGTCACTGCGCCCGTCACACTGATACTCAAGTTGACAAATCCCATGTGCCTGTAATTTCACCAGCATCCATATCCTTCTAAGCTGGCACGCAGTAATGCTCACATTTCTGTTTGGCGGACGGAATTGGTAAGGCGGCAGGACTTCCCTGGACGCAGGATAAACTCTTTCACAAGAAGCTCTACTGCTAATAAAAACGTTTGAAACGTTTATGTGCTTTGGTTGAATTAACCAACCTTTAAGCTTGTTTTCTTTCACAGTGCGACCTTGTTAAGCTCAACAAAGACTATGTTTAAAGTAATCACTCATTTTAATTAGTTAAATAATTAATTTAATCAAATTATGATTGATTCTATCAAGGATTCCCCAAATCCATTTGATTAGAGTCCGTTTTTTTCAGTACGCATATATTTTTTACTTTTATCTCATCCTAACAATGATCATGCTAAGTATAATTAATAACACTCTTAATGCTATTGGAGTTGCTTAAGAGTTATTTTAGTTTAAAAAGTCTGGAAAAAATGTAGATTTCAGTAACAGTGAAAGAGTTCGTCTAGGAAAGTATTGCCAAAATACCTATTTCTACCGCCATAGCATAATAAGAGGAAGTAGAGCAACTCCCACCTGCTCGGCGGGTAAATGCGTACACTTCGCACGGAGCGTAGGGTTGCCACATTATTATTTTTAGTTGTACCTACCTACAGGTTATAAACATAATTTGAAATAAGACGTTCATCACAGTGTTCTCGTTTTATAGTGTACTGATATTTTTTTAGCAGTATCGCGGATTCTTATCTGGATTATTGAGTATGATTCTGAAATAGAAATGAAATGCTGAACAATTTTGAATTGAGGCGCGCTTGTTCAAACTACCACAAACACAACTAAAAGTAACATAACCTAAAATGACATCAAATAGGAGACGTTCCTATTTGATGTCATTTTTAACCGACTTCAAAAAAATGAGGAGGACCGCTTCCATTCTATAACTAATGGCGCGTGCACGCGCGAAACGTGTAACGTATTTTTGCTCTTATTGCCTGGACGTGACGCTTTTTTAGATGGACTGAAGCCGATTAAATCAATAAGTGTCGTGCCTCCCTTGTACGCCCAGTCGCTTGATATCATGAAAAAAAAAGACTTGCATATAGGTTTTGGCAAATATGAGAACAGACAAAAAACATAATTCATTCATTCATTCTATCAATTTGTTCGGCATTTAATATCAACTGTAGGATTCCTATGAACAATGCAGGTGCATACACCTGCATTTATGCATACATAATTAAGTCGCATTTCATACATAGTTCTTTAATACCACATTGAGAAAATAATATCATGCGTATCTCATATCACGTTGTCGATCATGTTTTTTTCCATCTTTACTTTACTTAACAAATATTCAAAATAATTTATTAATATTGTATAATTTTATTGCATTAACATTACTCGGACAAACACATCGTTAAAACTTTATAATTAATTTAAAATTGAAGGACATATTCCACCTCTAACCATGTGGCAAACTTTAACTGTTCTACTTCTGTAAGACTCATTAATTTATTTCAAAGGTTTAACTTGATTAATCTTTTTTTAGAACCAACTCGCATTACTGCCTCCTCTTCTACTTGTATTGATAACATCTTTTGTAACACAGACGCAGTGTCTAAATCAATAATAAATTGCTTAAGATCCGACCATAGTAGCCAATTGGCTTCTTTTAATTGTAAAATGAGCAAGAAGGTAGACCAATTTCTCTGCAGACCGATTACCACAGAACGAATAATTAGATGTCAAAATAATATCGGCAATAGTTTAAATTCCCTATCCCATATACCGGAGGATCCAAATACTTTATATAACAGGATATTTGGTTTAATTAAAAATGAATTTGACAATATATTTAAATCGAAAACATTAACTTTCCATAGAGAGACTAAATTCAACGACTGGGCAACAGTAGGTATTCATAAGAGTAGGTCTCGTTTGTATGAGCTATATGCTATGAAAACTTATAATAATAATTCCAATTTCATAGAATATGTTAGTTTTAATTATTCGAAAATATTTAAAAAAGTTTGTGTAGCTGCTAAGGTTAAGTTTCACAGCGACAAAATTAGACAATCGATACATAAATCTAAAACTAATTGGAGCATAATAAATAAAGAGTCAGGCAGGGTTAAACTACACGATAGAGATATAGTTTTAGAATTAGACAGCAAACTTATAAAATCTAAAGATAAAGTAGCCCAAGCTTTTGAATCGTTCTTTTCGGAAATTGCTGTGAACACTACAAAATCATTAAATTCCTCCCCTTCACTTGCTATTGATCTCCTAAAGGAAAATGTTAACGTTTGTGGCAGTTTATTTAATTTTCGTCTTGTTAATCCACAAGACATCATAAAAGCTTTTGAGTCAATACATGTTAAAAAAACTGAAGATCTCTGGGGCATATCAACTAAAGTTATAGACTCAGTTATTAATCTCATTTCCCCACAGTTAGCTGTAGCTTTCAATAGGTGCGTTGACGAAGGTGTTTTTCCCGATTTAATGAAATACAGCGAGGTTATTCCCTTATTCAAAAGCGGTAGGAAAGTTGATCCTAGCAACTATAGGCCCATTTCAATTTTACCAGCTTTAAGTAAAATATTCGAAAAGGTTATGCTAACTCAATTACTGTCCTATTTCGGTAGGAATCATATTTTTCATAGTGAACAATACGGGCTTACTAGTGGTAGATCGACTAGCGATGCGGGGGTAGCGTTACTAAAACACACCTTTGATGCTTGGGAAAGGTCCCAGAACGCTATTGGTGTTTTCTGTGACCTCTCAAAGGCATTTGATTGCGTTGATCATAATACTCTTATTAGGAAGCTGGAACATTACGGTGTAAATGGCAAGGCGTCGAAACTTGTCTCGTCATATCTCAACGGTAGAATTCAGAAAGTAGACATAAATGGAGTGACTTCTTTGGGTTCTCCAGTAAAAATGGGTGTTCCGCAGGGCTCAATACTTGGACCTTTCTTATTTCTGATTTATATTAATGATCTGCCATTCTTTGTTAAGGACTATTGCGAAATAGTGTTGTTTGCTGATGACACATCCTTGATTTTTAAAACAGACAGACATGACATTAACTATGACCGCATTAATGATACCTCTAAGGTAGTTTATTGGTTTAATGCTAACAATTTATTGCTTAATGCCAAGAAGACAAAATGTGTTAAATTTGAATTACCTAACGTAAAATCGACTAGTCCAAGCATAGAAATAAACGGAGAAAAGTTAGACCTTGTTAATAAAGCAGTCTTCTTGGGAGTGACCTTAGATAGTAAACTTCAGTGGTTTCCACATATATCGTCCCTGGCCAGCAGATTAAGCTCCGCTGCATACGCAGTCCGCAGAATACGTGAGCTTACCGATGTTGGTACTGCTAGACTAGTTTACTTTAGTTACTTCCATAGTATAATGTCCTACGGGATTCTCATGTGGGGTAAAGCGGCAGATATTCAAACCATATTTGTATTGCAAAAACGAGCGATTCGTTCTGTGTACCGTCTAGGCTCTCGGGTATCTCTCAGAGAAAAGTTTAAGGAGACTGGTATCATGACTGTGGCATCACAGTACATTTACTCAAATATTTTATATGCCCGTAAAAATATACATATTTTCAATAAGAAAGAAGATATCCATAATATTAAAACTATAAAATAAATACTAAAATGGTCCAAACTCATGGTACCACGATTTCGTTTAACCAAGGTAAACAACTCTTTTATGGGGAACTGTATACGTTTTTACAATAAGATTCCGGAGCATATATTAAGTTTATCATTTCCTAAGTTTAAAAACTACATTAAAAATATTTTGATCGAAAAATCATATTACAAAATTGAAGACTACGTGTTAGATAAAGATGTATGGAAAGACGACATTGCTCCAGAATCCACACAAATTTGATTCAAAGTGTATTCCATAGCATTTAAGTTTATTTGAAAAGAGCAATCCCTAGAGTTTCTTGCTCGTTCTTCTCAGGGAGGTCAGCGTAGTGAACGAGCAGTAGCTTAAATGTGACGTTTTCAAGTGTAAATTTATTTTACCTATGGAATAAATAATCTTTGACTTTGACTTAAATGGGACTAATATTGTACCAAAATAAGTACCAAAATAACATTTTCGTTTAGTGACTATATTAATTTCAATGTGATAGTTATGCAAGTATAACACGGAAAAAAATTGAAAGAGATGCAATTCACTACGTGTGCTTAAAGTGGATTAAAGGATGTAGTATAAAAGGTACGATAGATACTCGTATTACTTTTTAGCAGCAGTAAAACTACTCTTGTTCTTACACAAGGTTTTTAGCACCGATGCAAACGCGATGCAGTCGCTAATCGTCTACTTTTACACATACGCGGGATTAAGCAGTGATGCAAAAGCTATGCAAATACGATGCAAACGCGATACAAACGCGATGTAAACGCGGAGCACGTTTTTATTTAATTAAATAATTTAGATAATTAATGTATTTATTAATTTCAATTTTAAATTTACAATTAACAAAACAAGACAATGTGTATAATCATATACAATTTATCGAACATAATGATTCAACATAAGCAAATGTATCGATGCAGTCCCGCGTTTGCATTAATGCAATCGCGCGCTTGCATCAACGAAATCGCAAGTGTAGCGATGCAATCGCGCGTTTCTCGCTGTTAAACGTCGCCGTGTGTAACCATTCTTAGGGTCGTATTCTAGAACTCTATTCAATGCTCAAGTCAGGACTGCACTGGCAACACAAGCACTGGAAATACGACCCTAATGGCAGAGACTTGAGTATGATTTCGAGTGCTTTAAACCATACTCAAATCCTGACTTGA
>NW_020653852.1:6164464-6183565 GCF_003589595.1 Hyposmocoma kahamanoa | reverse complement strand
TGAGTATGATTTCGAGTGCTTTAAACCATACTCAAATCCTGACTTGAACATTGAGTAGAGTTCTAGAATACGATCCTTATTTCCTATCCGATCCTTATTTATTATCCGAGTTCATCCAGGGAAGTACTGCCACCATACCGATTTCTATTACCAAGCAATTCAGCATAACTGCGTTCCAGTTCTATATGTTAACGTACTGGTGAAACTACAGGCACAAGGAACTTGTTAACTTTATGGTCTCAGTCTCTGTGTTAAGGTCGCAGTGGCACTGCCCCGCACGTTTTTGCGAAAGCTCTGAGTGGCACTGTAATTATTATGGGTACCAGGCTCACAATTTATTCAATCTCGTCACTTGATACCATAATAAAACTTAATATTTATTAACATTTTGAAAAGGAAATAAACGCGTTTAAACACGAATAGGTTTTTTTTACCTACCTATTTTCCCGGCGTTTCGGCACGGTTGCATTGGCCGTGGTCATGGGCTGACTGGTGATGCGTTGTTTACATCTCCATCTCGTCGGTGAAATCTTCATCCAACCGCGCTATATTTTTATTACTTGTTTTTTGCAGGTTGTCGCAACTAAAGAATGCGGGATCAATTATTTACCCTGAGAGACTATGAAGTAAGCTCGCGAATCTGAAATTGTTTCTATTGTAAAGAACAGTTGCAAATAAAATAATGGCATGTTATCGTGTCTCATTACGTAGACAATTTAATAACTGCCTTCAGACTTCAAACGTCGTAGCTTCGGCATTGTTTTTCAGTGTTTTAATTGATATACGTCAATGCTGATGCAGACTGGCAGAGTGAATGATATTATTTAAATACTTACGTAGAATAGGTATTTTATACTACCCAAATAATAGGTAGAATTTTAAACGTAATATATTGATATTCCGAACAAAACACTTGAGCCATCACTCACCTAACTTGATAAGTTATAAATATGACAATTAGCAAAAAAGTAAATTATTATATAATTATAAAACCCCACTGTGCTAAAAACTTTAATGAAGACAAACGTGCTGTAGTATCCTGTTCATGCAAGATAGTTTTTGTTCGATATCTAATTTGATATAAAGTAAATCAAATAAAAAGTAAAATAACGTATTCAAATTGTACTGTTGAACACTTTAGTAGCAGTAGAGTTCCATGTAAAAGAGTTCGTTCAAAGAAGTACCGCAAAGTATGTCTGAGGGTGGGCACAGTGGCAGTATCCCCCAGATCTCTGCAATTTAAAGCTCTGAGTGGCACTGCAACACCTATGGATAGGCGTGATGGTTAACACCATGCGCACGACTTGTTCATCCCGACATCGTAAAAAAGAAAAAAAAAGCAAAGTATGTGAAGTTGTCTAATATTTACATTTATTTGTTTCTTAAAAGCGTTAAAAAAAAGAAATCGGGTTATCAGTTACTTATTTCGCGCCACTGTTTAACGAAGCAGTAAGCTTATTATTATCAAGATAAAGTTTAAAGGCAGGAACTATTAGATAATCATCCAGCGAATTAACAATTACATCATAATAACACGTCCGGTTGGTCTCGGAGAAAGTGTTAAACATAGATACAGAATCTCATTTGCTTCGATTGTAGGAAGTATTGTTGGAAAATTATAGCAAAGATGATTTTGTCTAATGGCGTCATTACTATTTTATCATAGTATCGTAATTTGCCAAAGATGAAGTACAATAGGGTGACCCTAGAAGTTTTTAAGAGGTGACTGTACCCATCAAAAAGAATGATTTAATATTTGAAGACCGTCTGAAAATTACTCATTAGGGCCAGGTAAGAATTAACATTTCATATAAATGTAATAACAATAATATTATCTTTGTTTAAATACTTTAACCTTACATATATTATTGAGCAAGTGAAACATGATTTATAAGTATACGCGAACAGCAGTTTGTATTTTGTATTTTTTTGTATTGTAAAAAACTACTATAATAATACGCTCGAGACACGATCTCTGAAAATGTTTAAATCTGTTCACTGTTCCTTCTATTCAAAAGACTCGTAAACATTTCTGGTCCATCGAGCAGGGTAGCGTGGATATAAAATAAAACATACGGTAAAAGAAGGCAGCACATTTAAAATACTTTGGATTTAACTAGGCGAAAGTGCCTACTCTAATTTGTAGGCAGTACAGGACAGCTGATGTATTGTTATAGCTGTTTAGTTTTTTTTTATTCTGTAGGTGCAGTATTATATTCTGCCGTCCTTATCATAAAAAACGTAATCGACATTAAGCAGTTATGTTATGTCTTATTTAGTTTCAGTTTTATTGTTAAGCAAAATCATCGTAATTGACATTTATTATGTGACAATAAAACTTCATCTCATGGAATGGAGGGTAGTAATTTCAACCGTGAAGCAATACTTGTTATAGTTATTCCGGATTAAGCAAAATAAAACTAAAGTAATTATTGCTGTCACGTGTTACACAGTGGTCTTTAGATTAAAATAGTATCAACATGCAATTAAAAATATGATTATAGTGACATGATAAGTGTAACAAAATTGCACTCATACATAACAAATTTAAATACATTTCAATATGTATATATTTTATAACACCATATGACGGGACGAACAAGTCGTGCGCCTGGTGGTAAAATACACGCCTGTCGATAACAGTTACAGTGTCACTCAGAGCTTTAAATAGCAATTATCTGAGGGGCACTGCCACTGCGCCCGTCACCCTGAGACATAAGTTGACAAGCCCCATGTGCCTATAATTTCACCAGCATCCTTACCCATCAAAACCGGAACACAGTATTGCTGGCATTACTGCTTGGCGGTAGAAATATGTAAGGTGGCAGCACTATCCTGGACGAACCTTTTCACAAGGAGCTCTACTGCTACTAAATTTTCTACATATACAATATGTACAAAATTTTATATCGAATTCAGCCAAAATTTAATTTAATGTAATTAGGAATGTAACGGTAGAATAAGAGTGAATGATCAGAGTGAAGAAGATGAATGAGTGAGAGAACGGGGAGCATTTCAGTGAGATTTAAACCTTTTTTGGTTTTTGTACAAGTTGTGCCTGAAAGAAGTTACCTCTAACAGTTGCATTTTTTATTGTCAAGAAAATTCCACATAATATATGTATAACATACCATAATGGTTTTAGTCTGGTAGGTGCATAGGTAAATGTACTTATTCTTTAAAGTATTTCTTCAGACTATAATACTTTTTCTCAAGTTTGGCCATGCGCTTATATATATCACTCAGAGCTTTAAACCGCAATGATCCGAGCAGTACCGCCACTGCGTCCGTCTCATAAAATTGACAAGTCCCATGTGCCTGTAATTTAGTCAGTACCCTCATCCTTCAAAACCGGAATGCAGTAATGTTCACATTACTACTTAGCAGCAAAAATAGATAACGTGGCAGTACTTCCCTAACGAACTTTTTCACATTCTACAGCTACTTTAAATATAAAGTTGTAAAACCACTTTGAATTGTATATTGAAAGATTGCAATTGAAGATAATTTCGAAATTGCGTAAGATACATTTGCAGGTAAGCAGTAGCGATCTAATCTAATCTTACATAAGAAGAGTATACTAAGTTTAAATCTTGATATACAATACTAATGCTGTAGATTATATCTAATTACATTCATTTTTATGGTTGGACAAATTTGTACCATCATTAAGCTTTAGATTCAAATCACGCGGCCTAATTTCGGTTTGAATTGAATTAAATTACAAAATAATGCATTGAAGCTGCGATAGGCCATAGATTAAAATAAGATATAAAAAAGTTGTGGCAAAATGTAAAATTGTCATTAGTTCGTCTTTATCATCTTAACGTACCTTTGGTATCTAAGAGCCTCATGTGATCATGCGTCAAAAGTAAAATAATATGCAAACTACGTGAAAAAAATATGTATATGTGAAATTACATAACTCTTCGATAACCATAAGAAGTTATCAACTTTAAACAATCTAAAACCTCTTTCCTGCAACGTTGTCATATAGATGTGGCCTTATTACAATGTGATATTTGGATCCTTTGCAAGCGACTGTTGTATATAAACGTTATGTACAACAGTCCTATAGGTTTAATGTGGAAAATTACACGTTATGAAAGTAACAAAAAGTTTTTATACTATAGTCTGTCTTTTTGAAAATGGAGTAAAATGACATTTGCAGGGTTGCCAGTTTTTGCAAAATTGTAATTAGGTAATTGTTGTCAACAGTTTTATCGATAGCTTGTAAAAGTAGGTAAAATTTTGACAAAAATGTCTGAATTGTGAAAGTTACGACGTTTTAATGATTATTATTTGTGTTATTGTATTCTTTATTCTTATTTAGACCAAGTATTCTATTAGTATCGTAATAAATTTTTAGTCATATCTACATATTTTAATAACGACAGGCAGATGTAATTATATATTCAATTCAAATGAAAACGTTTAAAATATGACTTCTATTTGTATTTTTATACATACATTGCTAAATTTAATGGAGCATTTGTAATTTCGCCGATGAACGTTTTATTTTATTCATAATATTTTTGTTCAATAAACAAATTTAGTTTTGAGTAATAAACGTAGTAAAAGACATAATTGTGTTCGTAATATAAATAATGATTTCGCTACAGATAATTTATGTAGACAGATGCGATGACTTATAATACTGTACACAGTTGGGTACAATGGCCATTTGTGTACTAAATGTAATCATCAGTAGAAAACATTTAGGCTTCGGTAGTAACTATAAGGGACTCGAGAAAGTAGTTCAAGCAATCCTAGCGCATAGTTATGATGATGGCGAAGTCATCCTGACGATCATAGTACTTAATGCTGCTGTGGTTACTGGCGAAGGGAAGGTTGGGATTTTGGCCAGTTCTTACTGTCTTGTATTGTACTGTACTCGTCTTCCAGATAATAGAATAGTATATAGTCATAAATAGAAATACATATACGGTAAAGCAATTAGGTTTCTTGTCCTGCATTAGGATTTCCTTATCGCCAACAATTATCTAAATGGTATAGTTTGCGAGCTAACCCGTGATTAGTAGTTAACAATCGAAGTATTGCTAAGTACCTATTTGAGTTATGAGTTGCGGAAAACTGCATACATGTAAGTGGTATAAACATATATGGTAACAAATGTGCAAATTCATGGGTCTCTTTTAAAGAAAAGTTTTGGCCATAGTCCGCCATACTGGCCCAATGCACATTTTTTATTTTTAATCGACTTAAAAAATGGAGGAGCTTAGGTTCTTTTTTATTATGTATGTTACGCCATTACTTTTTGTGAACCGATTTTGATGATTCGTTTTTTGTTGAGAAGTCCTTAGTATTGGTCCCACAGACCACATAAATTTCTTTTCTTTCTTCCGTGATTGGTCCTATTTAAATTTGGAGAAAATATTCGACCTCTAAGGGTGGCAACCAGGGGATAAATCCGGTTTCGCCCACTTTCCGGTAACCGATTTCAATAAGACGTGCCAAATAAATGTAATTCCACGAACTTTAGAAGTCTGTTTTTTTTCGTAATAAAGTTATTATTACGTACTACGTATTATTATATAAAAGTTATTTATTATAAGTAAACAGTAAGTGTAAGTGACGGAATGAACAAGTCGTGCACCTGATGGTTAAACTACACGCCTGTCGATAACAGTTATTGTGCTCGTGTACTCGAAGCTTTAAATCGCAAAGGTCTTAAAGTGTTTTTCCACCGGCGAGGAGGGACGAGAGAATCAAAATCTCGCTAGAAATCTCGATATTTCAACCAAAAATTGCCATCGCGTGCACTCACGAGCTCGCGCTTGGGTTATCGGTAGTAAACACATAGTGCTGTTCAATTCGTCTAGCGATAAATACGCGGCTAAAGTACCATGTCCCGCAAATTCTTATTATTACATATGCTAACGGAAGACGAATCTGAAGAAGATACTGTAAGAAATTATTATGTTGTAATATAAGCTGTTTGGACCCTCAAGATAAAATAAATAAATAAATAATAAATAAAAATAAAAACAACTTTTTCGAAAATAACTTTATTTATATAATAATCTTTTATCCCAGGGTAAATAGTACGAACTAGCAAAATATACATAAAAAGTTTACAACTGGCGCTGGTATGTTTACATTATATTGCAACTATATTGTTCTTATATATTTTTGAAAACGATGCAATGTTTTAAAAGTGGTTTCATAATTATGATAAAATCACGATACTAATCGTGTACATTTTAATCCAATTGTAAATATATAATATGCATTGTATAATTATTTACGAAACTGATATGGATACATCTGTGACACCAGGACTATATATTTTTCACTGACTGTAGTTTGTTTATTTTTGACTGAAATATAAGTATACCTTTTTTAAAAAGGTGTCATGATTATATATTTTTGAAAACAGCACAAGGTACATATTGAAGATATATAATGCTTACATAATTTCGAAAATGTGTGAACGTTTACATATCCCACAATCTCGCGATTGACATTAATAGCCATCGCAAGCACGCGCGAGCTCGCGCGATATCGTACGGGACGTCGTGAATCGTGTTTCCGTTGCAGAGTTAATAAAGAGTCTATGTAGGCAGCAATACGGTTCAAGGTTACATCAACAAATATTTCAAATCTCGTCTCGCCGATCGTCGTCAATCCGAACCATTTCCACCGAAGATGCGCTAGGAGAGAATTGATATTTTGCCATACAAATTTGAAAAACGGTCTCGCCTCGTCTCGTTTCGCCTCGCCGGTTTGAAATACACCCTTATGGGCACTGCCACCAAATTATTTATTTATTTATAGTTATGTTTGTCATTTGTTAATTCTTTTTTCTTTTCGTTTTTTAATCTTACGTATTTAGAACATTAAAGGTGCAATAAACTTCGATGAAACTATGTTAAGAGCCAGATAGCGATCTTATCGAGGGTAGTGATATGGAACCAAACAACTTTTACTGTTAGGACCACTCTCACAACATGAATAATAAATCAACTGTTCCATACTTTTTAGTAAAGTAGGTAACTTCATACATTTTGATGATCCACAACAACTGCTGACTTTTTCTTGGCAATGTTTTGGAATGAATTTAGTTTCAGCAAAGTAGTGTTGACGTCTTTGGAGTAAGGTTGCTTTTCAATTGAGAAGCCGACGGTTTGAATCTAGTTATTATCATGCAGTGCCAAGGAGAGAACACATCACGCCTCATTTCCTCAAGAATCACGTTGTCTTAAAAGGAATGCCTATATATGTATTGTTATATATATATATTGTTAACATATTCTGAGGGACTGCGCGATATGGGTGTCATGATTAGGAAACCGATCATGTAGTGGTTGCTTCAAATATATCTCATCTAAAATCTGTGACTCTAATGAAAATGGGGTACAAGTAAAAAAACCCAACTTGACAAGGAGACGCGAACAGTTAAGGCTTAATATGATATTAAGTGTTAAGTGTTTCTCGCGTTTCCTTGTAAAGTTGGCTTTTTTTACTTCTACCCCTTTTCACTAGAGTCATAGAAATATGGAATGACCTACATCCTCTTGTAAGAACGGCGACGTCTTTATCGTTACGGACATTCAATCGTAAATTGCTCACAACTGGCTATTACGGGATGCGGGTTTCTTATAATTCGTGACTTGTGTGTTGTTATACTGGTTTTTGAATAATTAGGAAATATAGTAATATTTGAATTTTAATTATTACTATATTCTTATGCCAATGTGTGTGCTGTAACATTAATTATATATATTTTTGTGTGTTCCTGATCATTAAGGGCCATGGCAGAATATCAGCGAGGACAATGTAGTTCATTGTCCTCAGTAGCTGAGTCATAAACCCATGACGTGTGTTTTTGTTTATTGTTATTAATTTGCATATTATTTTCATGGTGTTGTATTGCATGTTAAAAGTATTTTATTATTTATTTTATTTTAATTTATTTTATATTTGGAGTGTTTAGTGGCAATACCTTTCACTAGCGATCAAGGTATCGAACCATTAGACGGATAGATATATTTCTTAACAAGCAAGCTTGTTGTCCGCAATAACAAAAAATCATAGCAAAATATATTCTAAATTACAATTATTACAAAACTATTCTTTTAAATACATTTATACGCAGAGTAATTTACATAAGTATGTAATAAGGCCACATCTGCAAAATTAATATTTTTCAGAAAAGAGGTTTAAAAAGAGTCACCGGAAGACAAACGGGAAAACAGTTTTGCTAGATCAAATGTTTAGGTGTTTATTTATTATTGAATAACAGTGTTACAAGAATTAAACGATACACCTAAAGATATTGTCTAAAGAATGTGCTAATGTGTTACACGGTAGGATGTACTTTACCCGATCATATAAAATCCTACAAATAGGCTAATACAAAAGTCTAAAACTAATTATTTAAGTATAAATTATCTAACTTTACACATAATTTTTGTATGGACATATTTTTCTATAAGTACTACAGAGAACCTGCATAATTTTGGTTTTCAACTGAAGCCCTATTAGTTATTAAAGTCACATTTATCTCAAAAGTTGCAAATGGTCCAGCGGTTTAACTACACGCCGCGCCGCCTGCTGTCCTATCAGTCGCCATCGGGCGCTTATCGACGACGGACATGTACCAAATTTTCTCCGCATGTTCTTATTTTTAACCGACTTCAAAAAGGGGGGAGGTTCTCAATTCGACTGTATATATTTTTTTGTATGTATGTTACGCGAAACTCTGTGAAATTAAAAAATTTGGGAACCGATTTTCATGATTCTTTTTTTGTTGGAAAGAGGGTACTTCCATAGTGGTCCCATTTTATATTGAAGAAAATCATCCACCTCTAAACGTGGCTGTTCACGCTTGAAGACTCATTTTTATAAATAGCGCCTAAATTTTATTATAAGGAGCAATTATTTTAATGGTTGATTTTGCTATTCTCCAGTCCAAAGCGTTTTTCTCTCTCAATATACTTCGAGTGCTAGGGAGAACCGATTTTTATTATCTCCTGGGTCAAGTCCCGTACAGTGGCTAACTAGGGGACGAATCTGGGTTTGCGCACTTTCCGGTAACCGATTTCAATAAAACTTGGTAATTATATGTAATTCCACGTACTTTTGAGGTCGGTTTTTATTTTTTTTATTTACAGCGCCGATTGCAGGACGCTCGCACCTCACCTCCTAAAATCTAGCCTCGCTTTAAAGAATCTACAAACTAAATTATTTGATAATTTTTTAAGCTTAATTAAGAGAGTTATGGAATCTCACATATTTATATATATTTTGGTTCATGTATTTTGTATTATTTTTATGACTCTCATGAGATAAAACCGCTTTTGACGTATGATTATATGTGGCTTTATTATACTTAATGCCAATTATGTAACTGATTCATAAATATCTTTTTCACCTCACTTACTCGGAAAGGCTTTATTTCTCATTAGAAATCTGCACGTAAAACCGTTTTTTGCACGCTAGGGTTGAAAAGGTTTTTGAAATACGAACTTGACGATGGACTGTGAAGTGGTGCACCTAACATTTTCTTTGATGAAAAAAAGCAATGTTGAATGATACGTTCAACTACGCGATTTGACATACATTGTCTATGTGATACAAATCCGTTGGTATATTTTATTCTTATTATTGTTGACATTAAATTAACAACGAAGACTAATTTTGTTTACTAAATTATTTTAATTCGTCGAAGAACAAAAAAATAATTTCAATAATCACACAAAATTGTAAGTACAAGCAAGAATAAAAATTGATGAGGTACAAATTCAGAACGCGCTTCACTCGCGACAAACAACAACTTTGCGCCTTGCATAATAAATAACTATTTCCATTTAGTACGAAACCGAGTCTAACATTTAAAGAAAATGACAATTTTATTCATATTTTAAATTTTTATTGAATTGATATTCAATTATTTTTCTTGTGAAATTATTCCACTAGTTTGTTATAATTATTAATACAAAGGTCAAACACTCCGAAAAAATTTCTTCGATCCGGCTGGATTCGAACCGATGTCTTCTAGCTTACCGTGCAAGACGCTATACCAACTAAGCCACGGAACGAACCAGCGGACCTCACGAATTTTTCTATGTGCTTGCGTCGTATCTTTGTATTTGGTTTTCTCAACGACTTTTTTATTCAACAACGAACTTTTTTAATTTTGTATGAAAAAAATATTTTATGAAATTCAACCAACTTTTGCTGTCCCGATTTTTTCGTCCCATACAATGAAATGATCCTTTCATGGAATTGAGTCGGTCAACACTAAAAAAATTTTGACTAATTTTATTAATTTTTATGGACGACACACGTTTGACCAAAAAAATTGACTATACCAAAATAGTTTTCACAAAAAAGATTTCATGGTTCCTAAGGCAATTTCCTTGTTTCTATGTTTTTGATTTCCCCATAATGTCCCATTAAAAAAACACTATATCAGATATAATAACCGATTAACATTTGGAAACAGGAATAAACGCGTTTACATACGAACAGGTATTTTTCACACCTACCTCGTTTCCCGACGTTTCCGAGGTGTGAAAAAAAACATATTCGTGTGTAAACGCGTTTATTCCCGTTTCCAAATGTTAATAGAACGCAACGTGAAAGTGACGGGACGAACAAGTCGTGCGCTTGCTGGTAAGCGACACGCCTGTCCCTAATAATTGCAGTGCTACTCGGAGCTTTAATCACAAAGACCTGAGGGACACTGCTACTGCGCCCGACACCCTGAGACATAATTTGGCAAGTCCCATGTGCCTGTAATTTGACCGGCACCCTTACCCTTCGAAACCGGAACGCAATAATGCTAACATTATTGCTTGGCGGCAGAAATAGATAAGATGGTGTATTAGCGCTTAATAAATAAATGAATTAATTAATTGACCGTGTAACACACGGAAATCCCTAATTTGAGACCAGGTATGTTTGTCTAGCACATTACTATTATTATTCATTAAAACGAAATTACAACTTGCGTCTTTTTATCTTAACTCAGTTTTAATTGCAAGACGTAACTACGAAACGGAGTTTGTTTCAAAAAACAAACACTCAGTTACCTTGACGTAAAGCGTTTCATGTGAAATCTAATTAATTTACATTTAATTGTCAAAATCGTTGGGTAAATTGATATTGTATTACGGTTTTTTGATTGTTCATTGTTTACTCAATTTAGGTACCATTTATGAGCCCTGCAGTAGCGCATTCACCGCATTATCACGCAGTAAAAAAATTTTGTGTACAACAGAGATTGGAACTGGCAGAGTAAATTTACCAAAACTTCAAGGAATTTATTTTCTGGAAAAATCCCGAAATAATTTATTACATTTTGTTCTATATTTTTGATGTATAACTAGCAGTTCGTGCCCTTGGTATAATAAAACTGCATGAGATCCATCAAAAACTGTCTTACTTAAAATAATTACAAAATTTATAATTTACAATACGAAACACAAAATATGTACTTTCATGAGGTGTACTGAAAATAATCGAGTACAGAATATGGTATCGTGACGTCATTTAATAAAAATACAAATTACAATATGCGATCGTTACCACATACACACACACACACAAACTGGACACCGTGAAAGCTACATGTGATCATACGTCAAAAATGCTTTTATGACACGAAAGTCATAAAAAAACGAACTACATGAACTAAATCACATATATATGTGAAATTTTATAACTTTGCTATTTAGAGCGGGTGCACACGGTAACTTTTAGCAGCGATGCAAACGCGACGCAGTCGTTAATCGTTTACCTTTAAACACGACCGCGATTTTAAGCAGCGACGCAAAGAGCGCGACTACATCGACATAAACACGCGACTACATCGATATAAACGCGCGACTACATCAATATAAACGCGCGACTATATCGATATAAACGAGCGACTACATCGATATGAACGCGCGATTGCATCGCTGCTAAAAGTCGCCGTGTGTGACCACTCTTAAGTATAAAAATGTTATCGACTAATTCAGTGAATAGAATAATGATGAGAATAACTCAAAATCTACACTTTTCAGGAGAGGCAAAAAAACATACTTTCATTGATTATTGGTTGTTCGCATTTATTATTAGTACTTTTTATGATTTCTAACTTTAGGTATACATCAAAGCTTTCGTTTAATGGGTATTGGTCAAACATTCAATTACAATTTCTATTTATTTTTTAAGATTTTTTTCGAGTTGCGTCTTTGTTTATGAGTGTTTAACGGTAATAACACGACTTATGTTAACAAACTTTAAGACATAATCGACTTATTCCCTTTACTGCGACTGTTCTATGGTTATAACAATACTTATGATACTAACCACATCGATAAAAGACATAAAATCGTTAAGGGAATTAAACGACAAGTTTTCTGTTGCGAACTATTAACCAATAGCGATACGGGTATTATCAATCGCGTCCAGTGGAACAAATGGAATTCTCAGTTATACCTTTACATACACTGTGGAATAAGCAATAGTCGCTTTTAGTCCTACTTTTTTTCCCAGTCATTGTGGAACAATACGAAAAGTGTCTTTATGTAAAAATATATCTATACTTATTCGTTAAACTTGCATGTATTTTTTGAGTTGAGAGCACTTGTACCTTTACACTCATGAAAAATGCCCGATAACTAAAATTATGTCTTTAAAAACAGTGAGTTATGCCCTTAGTACAATAAGAAAATCGACGTTAAGGGACTGCTAGAGAGATAACATATATATGTAATCTGATATGCTGAAGTCAATGGTGCAATAAAGACAAAAGGGCATAACTCGTCTTATTCCGTTTTTCACTGGAGGTACTGAATTTCATCCGTAGAATCTTTATATCTCTCTTCTGAGAAATTGTAACTTCGGAGATGTGGCCTCATTACACTAAGAGTGCAAATTACTTTACTGCAGTAGTGTATTTTAAAAGAATAGTTTTGTAGTAATTCATCATCATCATTTCAGCCGAAATCCGTTCACTGCTGAACATAGGCCTCTCGCAACGAATGCCACAACGACCTGTCCTGCGCCGCTTGCATCCAGTGGATTCCCCCAACTGGTGGGTGTCTGCTCACGCTGCATCTTCCGGTACTCGTCGCGTGTCGCCACTCGAGAAATCTTCTTCGATGTTTCATCGAAGATGTCTTGAATCTATTTTTTCGCATCTAATTCGTGTATATTTGTTTTTTCAAACAAACTAATGTTTTGAGCCCACTACAGATCATATGGTCACGGCTGACTGAGATGGAAATCACCCTATTTTTCATTACAGTCATAAAATTATGCATTTATATTAGATATTGCAGTCTAGCCGGATGAAGGAATTATTCTTTATGTTTAAATCAATCGATATATCCTTTTACATCTTAAATACTTGATTTCCTCCAAAAGTTTTTGCTGTCCATCCTTGGTAAAACAATTACATATTTCATCGAAAAACCTACAATTTGTTTTCGTAATTATTTTTCTTTTATTTCTAAGAACATAAAAGTTTCGAGTTATTTTTTTAATTAGGATGTTGTGTTGTGTGATACGTAGGAAGGCCTCTCGAAAGCAACAAAAATGCCGTAAAACACATTAAACGCCCCAGTCACGAGATTCTCACCCAAAGGTTAACTTTACAAGTACCGTTGCATTAAATCTTAATCATGTCTTAACATCGGTTGAGATTATGTCAAGCATGTGTTTATTCTACATGTACGAAATCTACATCACGATTTGAATATAGAACTCATAAATAAAACACGCCAGAGCTCACCAACGAATGTTCGATATACTTTTTTTTTCTTTATCTTATTTATTTATAACATGAATTTAGGCTGTACAGCTTGTAAACAGTACATATGTCACACTATTGGTGTAATTAGGCTACATCTGCAAAATGATAACTTTGCAAGAGAGGTTTAAGAATTCTACGAACGAAGTTAGTTCATAACTTTTTATGCATAAGGTTTTATGCACTCTCCCAGAGTTATAAAATTTCACATTTACGTAATTTATTATTGATACAAAGATCGAACAGTTAGAAAAAATTAACTGCCTCCATGGCCCAACGGTTACCATGCCGACTGCCACACAGAGGTCCCAGGTTCGATTCATAGGCCGGAAGAAATATTTGTATAGCCTACTTTTATTTCTCTCGTGAGTTTGGATGTTGTGTGTGTCCATGGCATCCGCGACACAGGGTTTCCCTAGCCTAGGCCGTGTTGAGTGTGAGCGTTATTATTATTATTATTATTTCTTCGATCCGGCTGCATTCGAGCTAACGTCTTCCAACAAACCGTGATAGATGCTGTGCCAGCCAGGCCACATAACGAACTAGCAGACTTACGAATTTTTGTGGTTTTTTTATGATACTAAGTGGTGGGACGGACAAGTAGTGCGCCTGTTGGTAAACGACACGCCTGTCCATAACAGTTGCAGTGCCATTCAGAGCGTTAAATCTCAAAGATCTGAAAGGCATTGCCAGTGCGCCCATCACCCTGAGACATGAGTTGAAAAGTCCCATGTGCTTGTAATTTCACCAGCACCCTTACCCTTCAAAACTGGAACACAGTAATGCTAACATTATAAAAATAATTAGAAATAGGTACGGTGGTAGTATTTCCCTGGACGAGCTTTTTCACAAAGAGTTCGACTGCTCTTCTGCCCCCAGAACGAAAAAAGGCAACAACTGCTGTATAAAGTACGCTGCTGTATGGTTGTGCCTTTTTTCGTTACGAGGACAATATTGTGTGTAAAGTCAAAGAATATGATGAAGCCGAATTGCGTAATGGCTACGGAATCCTGTTATGGAGCGTCCCACACGCTTTTGATCAAGTTTATATTTTTTATCAAAATAAAATTATGGTCTTTGTCGTTCACCTTTGATTTTTTTCTAAACATAATCTTTTAGATGAGTAACTTTAATTGTTGTACATGTGAATATTGTTTTATTTTCGATGAATGGAGGTAATTTCAATACGTCTCATCATTAAGTGAAAATAATTTATTCGCACAATATTATAAGTTACAAGTCAAGAGTTTATATCATTCATACATTGCATTACAAAACAAAAAATAAAAACCATAATAAAATAAACATCATTCCAATATTTGATTTCAGGAGTTAAGAAGCTCTTCAATGTTAAAAAACTGCGTTGTTAGCCCTATTTCTACCTCAATCTTAAAGCGCTTCATGATGCTTTTTTATGTTCTTGTTTTTGCTATATGCTATGTTTTTTTTCGTATTATTTTTGATGTATTGCTTGTCAGTGAATGTGTCGTGTATTATATGTTTTTGCTATTGCGTTTCTTCTATATTTGTGCTAATTTCTGTCGCCTTCTTCACTTCATTCTCATACAGTCCACATCGTCCACTTCATTTTGTAACTGGTGAAACTGAAAATCTGAACATCAGTGTAGGGAACGCATTGCTTTTTCCAGTAAATACTGAGTCAGTGACCTTTTGGTTACCGCAGCTGGCACTACGCAAAGTATAATATAATAATAATAATAACGCACACACTCAACATCCCTGCACTAGGGAAACCCTGTGTCGCGGATGCCATGGACACACACATAGACAACGACAAGTTACACCCAAACTCACGAGAGAAATAAATGTAGGCCATACAAATATTTCTCCCAGCCCGGGAATCGAACCTGGGACCTCTGGGTGCAGTCAGGCAGGCATTTTACCGTTCGGCTCCGGAGGCAGTTAAAGTAGTACAGTATCTTTATACCTTTATACCTAGTTGCCTTGTTTATGTGAATTAAGTTTTTATTGAATGTCAGAATGTTTCGCCACAATGATATTAAATTATTTTTTGTGAAATTACTCCACTAGTTTCTTATAATTATTAAACAAAGATAGAACACTCAGAAACAATTCACTTCGTGTTTTAATTTTTTTTGTTTTATTTTGTAATCATCTATTTGTGTCTTACGATTAATAGTTTTCAGTAAGTGTCTTTATATTTTTGTTCTGTTTTGTTTCGTTTTTTCTTTTGTTGTAGTCAAATAAATGTATTTTCTTTCTGCATCGTATCGTTGATTTTTTGTGCTATCATATTGTACACTGGTACTCCCATTGTGAAGACGGATTGTTTCTACTACTATATACACAGAATAATTTTAAGGTGTTATTGATACAAAGATGCAATTAGTGCAATAGAAAATTCCTTCGATCAGGGTGGATTCGACCCACGACCTTGCCATACTGAGGCTATAACTCTCGTTTTAGGGTAGTTTTAGTTTTTTATTATAAATTGCGTACGTATTTGGTTTTTTAACCACGGAGAAAACCTAAAAAATACAGTAAATTAATTCCACGATTCGCTGACACACATACATATTTTTCTTGTTAATCTTCCGATGGAAAGTGAAGTGTGGACAAAAATGATATATGCTCGTCTAGGTACAGTTAATGCAGCCAAGATACTGTTGCGCTGGCCTTAAAATTTCCAGGTTGCGTCAATATAAATGAAGTAGGTTTCTTTTGCGGGTATTTCTTCTTAACTGACTTTAAAAAAGGAGGATTCGACTGTAGTTTTTGTGTTTCTTTTATGTTACGCGAATACTCCGACATTTGTAAATCGATTTCAATTACTCTTTTTCTGTTGGAAAGGGTGTACTTCATTAGTGGTTTCATCCAAATTTGAAGAAAATATTCTACCTTCAAGGGTGATAAATTAGGGGATGAATCTGGTTATTGGGTTTTAACCGATTTCAATAAAACTTGGTAAATAGATACAATTTCGCAAAATGTTGAGGTGTTTTTTTTAAGTTATGTTACTGATAATAATCCGTTATCTTTTACTTTTATATAACTTTTTAAATGCTTACAATGCTCATTAGTCACTAAAGTCTTGTTTATAATTACGTGTGGTGCGCTATAAGTTTCCGGAATGAATAAGAAAGAAAAATACTATAAATGGTCAGAAATGAATTTATTGTTTCTCAAAATATTCTCCGTTAGCGTTAATGCACTTTTTCATACGAATGAACCAATTTTGAAAACATTTATGCCACTCCTCCGTGACAATCTCTGAAACATATTTTTCGTATTCTTCGACAGCCTCTTCAGGTGATGAAAATCGTTGACCGCGTAAATGGTTCTTAATTTTTGGAAATAAATAAAAGTCACAAGGTGCCAGGTCGGGACTGTACGCGGGATGGCTCATAAGGTCAACTTTGTTCACATTCAAAAATTCATTTGTCTGTCTGGCCGTGTGAGAACTGGCATCATCGTGGTGCAAGATGATACGGCGTTTGCGGTTATTTTTACGGAGTTTATCTATAATTTTCGGCAAACAAATGGTCGTGTATCAATCACTATTCACGACGGTACAACGATTGTTTAAAACAATAGTAGCCACGTGTCCAGTTTTATTAAAAAAAGAAGCAATCATCCGCTTAGTGGCATTTTGCACGCGCGCCACTTTGGTTGGTTTCGGCTCATCTCAAAAGACCCATGCGCTCGATTGCTGCTTTGTTTTGGGATCGTGTTTCGTCATCTGTTACTATAACCCACACCAAATTTGACGCCCCTTCGTTGAATCTTTGCATTGCACCAAGTGACGCGGTCCGTTTTTTTAGCCTCAGTCAAATTGTTTGGATCCACCGAGAGCACAGCTTTTTCATGCTCAAATGTTTGTGTAGTATTGATTGTATTTGGCTCATGCCTATGCCCAAAGATGCCCGAATCTCATGATATGTCACATGCCTGTCTGTTTTGATCATACGGCGCACAGCATCGATGTTTTTGTTGTTCACGGCAGTGGACGGACAATCATCACGAAATTCGTCACTGAGATTCACACGACCGCGTTTGAATTCTGCAAACCAGCTATGAATAGTCGTCTTGCATGGCGCTTCATCGCCAAAAGCAGTTTGAAGCCGAACGAAGCTCCGCTGAGCTGTGGAATTACACTTGAAGTCATAGAAAATCATACTACGAAAATTTTAGAGTTAAATCCATGGTGATGTAGACAACCAATTTCTAAAATGACGCCATAATGTAAAAACAAGTGACATTTAGATGAAACAAACTGTATTCTACAGCCAAAGAGTTCCATTTTCAAATGTTGTAATTACTTTTTAAATATTGTATATGTAAGTGGCCAGTTCCGGAAACTTATAGTGCACCCTATGTATATTTATGACAGGTTTATGATTCAGTTTGTAAGATGAACCATTTTGTCATTTCATAACGGACATATAACAACATCGTGACGTGAAAAATGTAGTGACAAAGATAGAGAAATTCTTTTCCCATAAGCAGGCTTAGGTGGTTAGGACGAAACAGATATAAGGCGGTTGTGAGCGAGCAAGTCGATAAGGGCCCACCAAGGCGAACTTATCATGACCAAATTGAGGACGTCGTTGTCGTAAAGAAAAGTTAAGAGAACCCTAAACGGAGTAGTGTGTTTGAAAGCACTAACGCGTGTTTCTTTTCTATTGCATAATACAAAAATAAACTGGAAAAGTATAATAAATAAAAAAATTAAATTAAAAAAACATTTAAGTTACAATAAACACTTAACAAAAAACATGTCGAAAGATAAAAAAAAACCTTAATGGGCTTACCAAAAAGATCGTGCGGTTTTTGCTACTAGCTAACTTTAAACAAAAAAACATTAGGTCAATGCAAAAAAGGGACCTTTTTTCTTTTAAAATATTATATTGTCTAGGATTATTTTAAATGTAATATTTTAGTAAAAGAATGGCGGATTTTTGTGGTCTTTACGAGAATTAATTTTAGTCTAAGGATATTTTACGTATTGAGTTTCTTAATTATTTTGTTACATTTTTAAGCTGATGAGTCCATAGCCAATGCTCAATAAACAAACAAACAACAACAACAATAACATTTTAGCGCGCATTGTAAGAGTGGCGGGAAAGTTTTAAGTTTAAGATTCATGAAAACGCCCAGCACCGCTGAATTGCAAATTTCATCATGATAATGCCAAAAAACATACACATCTTTACAAAGCCATCAAAAACTGATTGCAGTTAGGTTGGCATGTGTTATCTCAGCCACCGTATTCGCCCGATATTACCTTCACATTTTTAATTGTTTCGGTCTTTACAAAATTCTTTAAATGGACACGACATAAGAATTGTATT
>NW_020653852.1:6115426-6164064 GCF_003589595.1 Hyposmocoma kahamanoa | reverse complement strand
TATTTTCTAAGTATAGTCAAGATTTATTTATGGAAGAGGAGTTCAAAAATTACCCCAAAGATGTCATAAGATTGTAGATCAACATTTTTAATTTAGATTTAGATTTTTTTTATTATGCCAAGTGACGGAACGAACAAGTCGTGCGTCTGGTGTTAAACGAGACGCCTATCCGTAGGAGTTGTCGTGCCACTCAGAGCTTTAAATCGCAAAGATATATGACACTGGGACACTGCCACTTGACGTCTGTCAATCTGAGACATAAGTTGACAAGTTCCATATGCCTGTAATTTCAGCAGCACCCTTGCCCTTCAAAACCGAAACACAGTAATGCTCACATTACTTCTTGGCGGCAGAAATAGATAAGGTACAAGTACTTCCCTGGACGCATTCTTTCACAAGGTGCTTTACTGCTACTAAAGTGATGCCACGGGGTCTAACCAAAGGTGCAGGTTGTTTGGCTCCATGTCTGACCATAAAAGTCAGTAAATGAATTAGAACCTGACATGTCTGTCTATTCAGGCTTAGGTTTGTTGCTTTGTAGCTACTATTAATTATCATGTGCGTGTTTATCTCGCGTTTAATTATTTCATATACTTCATACACTTGGTTTAATAAGGTGACATGTGGTCTTACCTCAAAAGTGCTTTTATCACAAAAATTCATAAAAACAATAGGAATTACATAAAACAAATTATGTAGGTACATGTTACATTTTATAACTCTCCTATTTGAGTATAAAAAGTTATCGACTAATTTTGTTCGTAGAATCTTTAAAACTCTCTACAATTACGACCTCAGTGGCTGTTTTCAGCTGGATGCGGAGGTCCCGGGTTCGATTCCCAGTAGGACCAATTAGGGAAATGAACTTTCTAAATTAGTTCTTATCTGGGTGTTCTGGGAAGTGACTCAGAGTGAATTCCGTTGCTCTGGTTATGAGTACAGGGAATTCAATGATTTGATACCAGGCAATTGACATCTGGCAAATATCTCTTCTGTAAACTTGCCATTTTGCAGATGTGACCTTTTTACATTAAGGGTGCGACTTGTGTTTGTTATGCTCTCTACAACATTTTTCTATTCGCATTGAATCTGATCAGCTGACTAACTGTTACATAACAATATTTAAAACTGTTCTAGTTCACACAGAGTCGTATGAAAAATTATGTCTTGTAACATTTGGTTAAAAAGGTTGCGCTAAAATGCGTGAGTTTGAATCTACTTTAAAGAGAAATCATCATTTTGTATTCGCAACTTACTCTGTGGGAATAAATAGGTTCGTTATGAATTACAAAATGTTTTGTCACTTTAGGAGCAATAGGCGTTGTTAGCTAATAGACATGACTTGCACCATTTCAATGAAAGTGAGCTAATTAAAACAGGAGTTTATACCGTAAAACGACTTTAAAAATCACTGTTCTTAAGGTAGTTGTTAATCAGGAACAGACCCGTTAAAGGTGGCCACTAATTCGCAACGACAATTCAGTGGAGCGTTCATGGTTTGCGCGTACATTGTGTCTTTTGTTGGATGTATCATGAATATATCTAACACAAGACACACGTTTGCGCGTAATGTACACATGAACCTTGAACGTCCCGCTGAACGCACCACGCACAAATGTCAAAGTCAAAGTCAAATAGTCAGTCAAACGAGGCGTGAAGAGGCATATTGTAGGCAGGCAGGGTGGAGGCGGCTAGTGCAGTGAGGATTCCATCGCTGCACTAGGTTCCTTCGCGTTTGGATACCACTTTCCACTTAACATCAGGTGGAGTGGAGTCATTTGCCTGTCAGCTATAAAAAAAAAAAAAAAAATATTTTATTTATTTATATTATTTTATTTTTCATGCATGTAAAAATTGTACACTATAAAACGCCATCTTTTAAGCTATTGCTCGTTCACTACGCTGACCTCCCTGAGAAGAACGAGCAAGAAACTCTTGGGATTGCTCTTTTCAAATAATCTTAAATGCTATGCACCGTTCCGAATTTTGCTGCCTTAGGATCTATTTCATATATTTGAAATGCCTCTGTCTTGAATCTGCATCTGCATAGTCGACACGTCATAGTTTCTGTAAATTATAGTTTAAACTGGTACAGATTAAAATAATCAGTAAGAATATTTGAGTAGAATAGGTATCTCCTATTCTACTCAAAAGGCCTAACGCCACAGGTACACCACACGCCACAGGATACTTCTTGGTATGCTATCATACCAAGAAGTACCTACCTGTGGCGTTAGGCTTTTTCAGGAATGCTAAAGAAGGAAAAGTCGTTCTAACGATTTTACAAGTTAAACGCCGGTAAATTCATGTTCATGTAAGTAGCTAGATCAAGAGTTGCTTATTTTCAGTGAGAACAATTTGATAAAAACTTGGGACAATCGTAGCCACGTTGAGGCCACAGTCGCTGGTTCAAGTACAGTCGAGTCGGAGGAATGCTTTTTGTGTTTGTTCGATCTTCGTTGATACAAATATAATAATAAAACATTAGTAGAATATATTCACAAAAACTAAATGACGATGAAATTAGACTATTATGGCAGTAAAAACATCATGACGTTCAATAAAAATAAAATATTGCAATCTAGGCCATGCTACTGAAACTAAAAAATAAAATATGTTAAAAAATAAATAAATATTTTTGCATAATTAATTATATTCGTAGAATAAGTGGGTAACGGTCATTATAAAGTAAGTAACTAATAGGAATTCCGGTAAACACCGGCATTCTACTTTCTAAAGACATTTATTGCGTTTAACGAGTGAGTGCTAAATGACATTGCGTTTTAAATACCTTTGTTACGCAAATTTAAAAGAAAATATTAAAAGAGAAGAAAGCTCTTGAGGATTTATTTTGATGTTAAAAGTTTGTTAAGAGGATGTTAAGTGCGTCGTGAGAGATCACGTCTACAAAAACCACGCAAATTTCTCCTGGGTGTCGAATGTCGATGAACGCCTTCAAGGAATCGCTGACCTCCTTGTCAAGTGCGGTCATTACGGTAAATTCTCCTGTAGAGGCCTTTGTCCCCCTCTTGTTGTTGTCAGACATGGACTGTATAAATCTTGAATTATAATAACAAAAATACACGATCTCGAGAGAAAGTTGAACGGTTTAAGTTGTACCAAAAACATTCTTGGAAGAATATTGTTGAAACGACTGCATTTGGTTTAATTTTTTTATGATATCAAGTGTTAGGAGTCGAAGTTTTGAATCGCAAAGGTCTCAATGGCGCTACCACTGCGCCCATCACCCTGACAAATTTTACCAGCACCCTAATCCTTCAAAACCGGAACACAGTTTACTTTACCGCTTGGCAGCAGGAATACGTAAGGTAGCAGTACTTCCCTGGACGAATTCTTTCACAAGCAACTCTAGTGCTACTAAACTCCATTAATTGTTTTTCGTGATTAATCAAATAGGTAAATAATTCTTTTATCGTAAACAAATGGTTATTTCTAAGTAATCGATCCATTGGCCTCATGATCTTGTGCATTGTATCGTGTAGCATTTTGCGTTATGTCACGATGCACCGCTTGTATGCTGTATGGCATTGACCGATTCAATACCTTGATTTATTGATTTGTCTGTACATTTATCATTTGTCGAGATAAAATAATAATAGCCGTAAAGGTATATGAGATGATCTATTGAATATATTATATTCTATTCTTTTATAATTCTGTTCTGTGCATAATGCACATGTTATCTTGAAAAGGGTTGTAGTGGACATTTTAATAGTACGCTAGGAGACTGTAGATAAATTTGAAGAGCTACTAATTGGGAAAGTATGCTACAAAGATACCTTAAGCGGTAGATTTTAAAATTAGACTACTAGAATACTATACTTACTTAAAATTTTTAACTACACATAACTATCATAAATGCGTAATATCAAATATATAACAAAACTTAGAGCACATAGGACTGGAGGCGTCATCGATAGGTAGTCCCGTCTGTCGACGTGATCGGTGATACTCTCGTCCTCCGTCCGACATCCGTCCGAACCAATTACTGTACAATAAGTAATACTCAAAGAAATTAAAAGACAGCCCCCATATATTTCTTAATTAGTTTTGATTATAGTGGCCCACCCTACCGATCCTGAGGGTATACGAGACGGGCATTATAACTAGTGCGTGCACAAGAACCTTATAAGTTCAGGTTCTGATCCCAGATCAGCCAGTGTACAGGGTTGTCACAGACCTCTGTCACTTGACTTCATCCGGTTCTTCGAGAGGCTAGTGCCTCCGGTGACCCACTTTGGGTGCACGTACGGTTACCCTCCCTATTTTCCAGATAGGTACCGGAGCAGTAGGCACGCTCACTTCCCGTTGCGCATTGCACAACTAGCGGTTGCCACCGCTAAGCCGTCGACTCTGAGTCACTACCAAATCTCCTCATTGGTGGCGGAGTTGTCAGGCACGCTCACTTCCCGACGCCGAAAAAACGACGTCTCTCCAGTTCCCAATAACCTAAGCGGCTGGAGGGACAGGAGGATATCTAGATTATTCTCTACTAGCTCTCCGGGCTAGTACCGGAGATGCCAGTCGCAGTGTCCTGCGACAATGTCCGGACATAGCTTACAATTGAAAGGGCAACTCACATGCTCAGCGCGTCGCCTCGCTTCAGGCCCTCAACTAGACCGCTGCTAAGACGCGCTAGCTGCTCACGAGACAGATGCCCCGGCCACACCCAACCACACACAAAAAGACAATGTTAAGTATGAAGCTTCATTCGCATCACGCGTCTTTTGATTTGTTCGAGTGTTATTTATTTGACAGTAAATGTTTCGGACATCACACGGAGAACGACAGTACAGCGCCTGATTCGTTGTGGACGTGTGTGACTAGGCTACTAAAGGGTACATAGTAAAATAAAAACAATGAATTAGAAAAAGAAGATCATTATTTCTGGTTTAGTCCTATTGCCTTTTCTATATTTCCATAAGTCCAATTTTCTTGATTTAACTGTCTCCGTGGCCGAACGGTTACCATGCCGGACTGCCACGCAGACGTCTCAGGTTCGACTCCCGGGGTCGGGTGCAATATTTGTATCGCCTACATTTATTTCTCTCGGAAGTTTGGGTGTAATTTGTGGTTGTCTATGTGTGTGTCCATGGCACTCGCGACACAGGGTTTCCCGAGTGCGGGGCTATGTTGAGTGTGTGCGTTATTATTATTACCACTACACGGGACGAACAAGTCATGGGTGTAGTGGTAAGCGACACGCCTATACATAACAGTTGCAGTGGTGTCGCTCAAAACTTTAAAACGCAAAGATCGGAGAAGCACCGCATTGCGCCCATTACCTACCCAGAAACATAAGTTGACAAGTCCCATGTACCTATAATTTCCCCAGCACTTTTCCCCTTCAAAACCGGGACGCAGTAATGCCCACATCACTGCTTGGCGGCAGAAATAGGTAAGGTGGCAGTACTTCCCTGGACAAACTTTTTCACAAGGAGCTCTACTGCTATTAAAATATCTTTTTTACAAGGAGCTCTACTGCTATTAAAATATTTAGGCATCATCATATGGGCACCATATATTATTATACCTGCACCGTTCAACAATTATTATGTACCTAGAAGCATTTTGAGAAGGCGAGAATTAACACACAATTTGCACGAAATCACATTTACCGATATGTCTTGTCACAAAACCAAGTGCAAGCCTCAATACATCGCTAATTACAATACAAACGATACGCCTACGAGCAACCGTTAACTCATAAATAAAGCGCTGATCCACAAACTGAAACCTGTTGCCTCGTCGCCATGTACAATATGGATGTCAGATTGTTTATTTGGCCTGCAAAGCTACGAAGAATATTTGGCATCCTAAAAATTGAAAATATTGCTAAAGGTGCTTTTCCACAGGCGAAACGAGACGAGACAAGGCGAGGCTAGGATTGAAATTTGTATGGAAAAATTTATATTGTCTCCTAGCGCATTATGTGGAAATGATCTGGATTGTATTTGATTGAATAGAATAATTTATTTTACATTATCAATGTCACAATATTACTATTTAAAATACAATTTCAAGTGATAATATGATCGTCACTAATATAAACATCAATAATTAATATAAAACAAAATAGTAGTAAAAAATAAACTAAAAGTATTGTCGAAATACAACGACATCAAATAAAAATAAAATTGCAATTTCTATATACTATAGAATTCATTAACCTATTATTCTTTCTCGTCGAT
This sequence comes from Hyposmocoma kahamanoa, assembly GCF_003589595.1. Lineage (NCBI taxonomy): Eukaryota > Metazoa > Arthropoda > Insecta > Lepidoptera > Cosmopterigidae > Hyposmocoma > Hyposmocoma kahamanoa. The sequence continues at coordinate 6,157,852 of NW_020653852.1, read as the reverse complement.
GAACAAGACGAGAAATGAAATATTGGTTGGTGTAATATAGAACAATATTGCTGCAAGCGTAGATTATTTATTAAGTCTACAACGGAAACACGATTCACACGAAGCCTGACGCTTACTTTACAACGGAAACATGATTCACGCGATAACTCGCGCGTGCACACGTGGACACATGCGAGCTCGCGGTGGTTATTAATATAAATCACAAGATTGTGGAGTACGTACGATTTAAGAATTAAATAAAGATGACGAATTAAAGAAAGAGTGCCCTGAGGTTGAATTTTTAAAATTTACCAACTAAATAATTATTATTGAAATTCTCTATTGTTATTTTAATATTTTATTTTACTATCCACAACCTTAGCGTCCTACACGCAATGACTATTAATATCAATCGCAAGCTCTATTAATTTAGCTAGAGAAATTAAAGAAAATTAGCTATTAGTAATAATAATTGGATAGCTGTTAATGGTAAGTTTTTGATTTCTCGTCTCGTGTCGCATCGTCGGTGGAAAAGCACCTTAACCTGTTGTTTCTACCATAAATTTACAGAGACAGTTGTCGCCACCGACTGCGTAGAGTATTAAACAATTTTGTATGGCAAGTAATACAGTGCCCCTAGCGCTCACTAGAAGAAACAAAATTTTGCTTCTACCGCGAATAAAGTGTTAAAGTTGCTAGTAACCGTCAAAAAATTGTCCGGAAATTGTAGGTTCTTCTTGGTGCACAAACAATTTTCGCAGTCGCTAGGAATTTGACTACTGTGTATTCAACTTAAAGGCTTCGATCTCGTCCACCGTGAGTTTATTAATAGGTAGATAAAGTTATGTTGAAATAGTATATTAGGGTTATTCGTTATAAATCAGTGACTTTGTTGGCGAATCAATTTGCTCAATTTAACAGCTAGTTGGCGTCTCTGGACAGTGGGCATTGGAGTAAGGAAAAGAATGTTAAACGGAATCCAATTATTACTCGTTAATTAAACAAATTATTTTCTGCTGACGCTGTTATTTGTTTGCGTGAGAACTACTAGGAATAAAATATTAAATAACAATAGTGCTATTCCAACTGGTGCACGTGGAGCTGCGCAGCTTTATTTGGAATTCTATAGGGACTGTTATGTGCAGAAAGTAACAGTACCTACTTATTTAGAATAGGTACTGTTATTTTCTGCGCTTATAGGTAATGTAGAACATATTGTACGGTTTAAAAATAAATCTCAAATACGTTAAATTAACTGAGCAGTGGTTATTTTCAGTTAGCAGTACTTCAAAGGTATCACAATTTACGTGTTAGACACAGTGGTTACACATCAATATGCTAATGAATGTATAGAGCGCATCTGCAATCTGCAAGTGGTTCCGATTGGGTGCGCATGCACAATGTGACTTCCTTGCTCACTGGCTATGCTGCCCGTGCGCTTCTATAGGTACTGCGCGTTTACAGACGAATGAATTGTTGTGTAGAGATTTTGATTAGTGATGAACTGTTGAGGACAAGGTTTTCATTTCGACTTCCCACATAAACCTACGCATGCGTAACTTTATTTCCTATGTATGTATGTACTTGCAACTTTTATAACAAATTTTTAGTAGTTTATTAGCAATACAAACTCCTTTTGAAAATACAGTACGTCCAGAGAAGTACGGCAGATTTAAATAAGTTGGCAGTATTTTCCTAAATGACCTCTTTCACAAGGAGTTTTACTGCAACTAAAATGGACGTTGCTGTGTCCTTGCAGAGCGTGACATGTATACGACCAATTAATGTTCCACCTTAAATTTGTAATGTGATATGCAACAAACATTTCAAATGAACTGTTTTATAGTGATCGAATGGTTACCTATATTTATTCAAAGGTCCTTTTGAATTTTATTCTTTATGTACAAGATTCACACGATTTGCTTCGCCGTAAAAGCAAGTAACAATCAACATTCTAAACAATAAGAAAACTAGGTAACTAAAGTTTAGTTGTGTTGTGAACTAGGCAGTGTGTGAATTCCATTCAAAAGGCTCTGTTTCATTCCATAAAAGGAAAACTCTATTAGTAACTAGGTACACACTGTATCGCACACTGAACTCAGGGTTGGCCCATCGTTTGTTTGCGAGGAGAGTTATTTTTTAAGAATTATCGAAAGTCATATATAATAAGTAAGTATATAATAAGTTTTTTAAGCCAAAGAATATCGAATTCTGGTTTTGTTTCAGAGACACCCTAAACAAATCTTCAATTTTAGACGGGCCTGTAATAAGCTAACGTGACTTGCTAATCATAGGCGTGGTGAAAACGGATCATTTCTTAGCGATAATAATAAATATATACGCCTTTTTCGCCAGGTGAGTAAGAGCCAGCCCCAACTGGTGGACGGGAACGATGGGGCAGAGTACATTAAATTTATAAATTTTATTTTATTAACAATTGAAATAAGGTATAAATTTCAATGCTCCGAGACTGACTTTGCGGTATTAAGCTTAGCAAGATCGGAAGAGTCCTCAGGCGAGCATCTATCAAGACCTATTTCAAGCCCCTGAGGAAGATTTCTCAGTTCCTGAGACCCGTGAAATGTAACATCCCATTACAGGATGCAGGAGTTTACAAGCTTGACTGTGAGTGCGGTCTCTCTTATATTGGACAAATTAAGCGAAGTATTTGTACCCGAGTCAAAGAACATATAGCTGATGTCAAACACCGTCGCGTAAACAATTCTGCAGTCTATGAGCATGTCATGGATAAACCTACACATTCAATGAAATTTGACAAACCCCAGGTCCTTGCAAAAGAAGTCCGTTATGTACCCAGGATGCTGCGAGAGGCCATTGAAATTAAAAAAACATTCTAAATTCAACAGGGAAGATGGTTTCTCCGTACCACCAGTTTGGGATCCAGTATTTCCTCTAATGAAAAATCCCAAAGAGACATAAGACTGCAGTACTAATTAATATGTTTTAGTTTATTTTAATTTCTACTGTTATTTAATAATAAATTGAACGTAATAAAAATTCATTGAATTCAATTCAAGGAGCTTGTTAGAGAATACTGCGGGATATCTCGGCGGGAGGCACCGGAATTCACCGCTACATTTAAAACTATATATTATGCAGTCGCTGATATAAAAATAGTTGAAAATAGTATAAAAAATATGCAATAACCTTGATAAGGACTTGACATTGAGACGAGCACAAGGTTTTAAACCGTAAAAAAGTTAAAAAAAAAAACAGTGTCACGGTTACAACATTTTTACAAGTAACATAAACAGCAAAACTCAACAATTCACTTAACGATTGTCACAATATACAATGACCCAACTTGGTAATTAAATAACTCGTTAGCGACTACGGATTCTGTTGAATAGAAAATTGCCGTTTTGATTTTAAATTCTTGAAAATAATCATTTGATAGTTTATTGGAAATACCTGGATGCAACGATACGTAGATCACATACTCATTTTCTTCTTACTTATGAACAAATACATTAGTTATTTGTTATGCAAGGCTGCAAAGTTGTTATTTGACTCGAGTGCTTGTATTGAACCCTGAGTAAGCAAAGGAGGCTAAGATTGAACCACGAGAGAAGGGAGTGTTTCAAAAACAGAATCCTGAGCGTAGCGAGGGTTTCAAGCCACGAGACGCAAAACAACTTTGCTGATGAGCGAAACACACAAATTTCCACCTCACTACAGCAAAGAAAATGATAGATGAAAGAAAAACAGTAGAACTATAAAAAATCAGTTTTAATAAACAATATTAGTGTCAACAATAATAAGAATAAAATATACCAACGGATTTATATTATACAAGTAATGTACGAGAAATCGCGTAGCTGAACGTGACATATTTTTTTTTCATCGGAAGAAGAAGTTAGGTGCACCACAGTCCATCGTCAAGTTCGAATTTTATAAACCTGTTTCACGCTAGCGTAGTAAAAACGCTTTTGTGCGCAGATTTCCAATAAAATAGAAAGACTTTCCGAGCTAGTGAGGTGAAAATATACTTTATTGCATATAAGAAGAAATACAGAACAAAAGATAGGTATATAGGAATCTACTCTACGCAGCCTCCGAGGTACAGGACTTAAACACGTGAGCATGAATAGGTAGAGCGGTTGCCCTAAGGCAAAAACAGACGCAACTTCGAGTATTGTCAGATCAAAAGAATTTTTCTCAGTATTAGATCTTTGTGTAATAATTATAACAAACCAGTATTTCACAACAATAAATGAAATGTAGTAAACATCATAATATTAGTCATTTTTAAGTTTATTAATTAACACCATATTCTACTACCATGATATTCAATGATTTTTTGTGAAATTACTCCACTAGTTTGTTATAATTATTAATACAAAGATCGAACACTTAGAAAAAATACTTCGATCCGGCTGTTTTCGAACCAGCGCTTTCAAGCTTACCGTAGTAGATGCTCCAACAACTGAGCTACGGAACGGAACGGGTTCGTTTGATGGAATTTGTCTTAGTATTCGATCTTTGTATGAATAAAATTATCATTATATTCATTACAATCAGTATTATAACATACACGATTTAGATACAAAAAAAACAATTTAATGTACAATATATACTGCACTCGACGCATTTACATTTCAGTAACTTTAGGGATATTCTATTCGAACATCTATCTACAAACCTAAAAGTGTTACAAACGACGAGACTTAAAAAAAATGAGAAGGTTCTCCGACTCTATTTTTTTTTTGTATGCATGTTACGCGGTAAGTCACCTGTGAACCGATTTTGATAATTCTTTTTTTGTTGGAAAGAGGGTACCTCAATATCGGTCCCATTTAAATTTGAAGAAAATATTCCACCTCTAATTGTGGCAATCCGGTTTTGCGCACTTTCCGGTAACCGATTTCAATAAAACTTGGCAAACAGATGTAATTCCACGAACTTTTGATGTCGGTTGTTTTAGTACTCTGTAATGAGATTATTTGGTTGCCAATATCTCCTATCTACGCCAGAACACACACTTACCCTTCCACTGAAGTACGTATTATAATAATATGGATATTTTACAACAACATCGTATGTAGTTTTGCTTTATTTTGATAATATACAGGTAAGGTAAAAAGACAATAAAAGTTTAAATACTAGAAACTAAATTAGGATTTTTAAATTATATGAATAAAATTGGGTGTCCTCGGCGATATGCCCAAGATGCTGGCAGCGTTCCCCTTTTGCAGCTATGCTAATGCGTTGTTCAAGGTAGCTGCCGGCCCTTGGGTTTCCCAGACAGTCTATTAATTTATTGGATAAAATTTTGTACAGAGGAAGAGCACTGGGACCTCACGGGCCAAGGGTTTCGACTCCAAAGGCTGTAAATAGGTAGTCGGAGCCGAGATCCTAGTACTACTTATTACCTCGTATACTGAAAATATATATTTCATTTATGCTTCCAAATCATGCTTAACATTTTTTGTCCAATTAAAAAACGCGTTATAAATGACCAAATTATACATGTTATTTAATTGATCATTTAACTACTGGATTTGTTTGTGTTATTAAGATATATTAGGATGGAAATCCCATCTGTCTATGAATGACATTAAGCATATGCTTACCACTTGAAATGATCTACTAAAATTTCGTGAGAATGTAACAACACCATTTTTTATAATAGTCTTTGTTATCTTCACCATTCAGGGCTAAGCAAAACCTGGTGAAGCATTCTTTAACTATCCCCTACTGTCAAAGATAAGGGATACAAAGCATGACGCCCCTTTGTTTGATTTATTCACAATTTTTAATGGAGTTCGTCCAGAGAAGTACGTGAGCATTACTGCGTTCCGATTTTACAGGATAAGGGTGCTGGTGAAATTACAGGTACGTGGGACTTTTCAACTTATGTCTTAGAGCGCAGTGGCAGTGCCCTATAAATCTTTGCGACATAAAGCTCTGAGCGGCACTGCAACTGTTATGGACAGGCGTGACGCTTACCGTCAGACTCGACTAGTTCGTCCCGTCATTTGGCGTCATAAAAAAATACTTACTCAAAAATTTAGTTATTCAGTTATGTATAATATAATCATGGCTGTCTCCTTCTATGATGGACAGGGACCATGAGCCTCCGCTTTTTATATTTCCGTCATACGTCTATCGCTTTGTATACCCTCTTTTAGTCTTGTTACTTTCCTGACACGTCCTTTTTGAAAGACCTCCTCAATAAGATTGAGGTACACAGGGCGTCCCACTCTCCCACAGTTATGGGAAAGTATTTGAAATATTGTATTTGGCTTCACGAAGATATTATTTTATTTTCAAAAGGAAGTAAACTCCACTCAAAGATTTTTTTAACGTATCGAAAGCGAAAAAAAAAATCACGTATATTTATGACGCCGATATTTTAGGTATTAATTCCTTTTAATCCTTTTAGGTATTAACTCTTTTTAAGCACCATGAAATAGACTATTGTAAAATGTATACTTTTTGAAAAATAAATAAATTAAAAAAAATTACTTTAGAGCATAGAAAAACTTCCAACTTTCCCATATGACAAAACCATAGAAGCATTCCCTTTTAATTTTTTTTTAAACTTTAAAATTAACTTAATTAATAAACTTTTAAATTTATCCCGACTCGGGAATCGAACCCGGAACTTCTGCGTGGCAGAACAGCACGGTAACCGTTCGGCCACTGAGGCAGTTAATCATAGTACTAAATACTAATATAATGCTACTAAATAAATTTTCGTACTACAACGCTCTCATATCACACATCAACTTTCTTATTTAATTCAAATGACTAGTGTAGTTGAATAATAAATAATAATATTGGCATTTGATAACTACACCAATGTAATAATAACATGTCGCTTATCAAAATGGACAGGCAAAGATTATACAACTACCTATGGGGCTTAAGTTTACATTTGGGGGGTTAACTGGAACAGTGTAAGGAAGAACCTGACGCTGCATATCTATGACAATTTTCACTTCCCAGGACCTGCATATGGACTCTGAATTCCACTTTACTGCAGCGAAAGCGTCCACAAACACGTCTTTACTGTTTACTTATAACGTCTGGCGCATCGGCGCGCGCGCCACAGCATTCTGCGCTGCCAGCGTTTGCGCACGACCGTTACGCGCAATGCGATTTCGATATTCGAAAATTTGAATTCCGACCTTAATTTATTTTTATTAACATAATTGTGAAATAGAAAATCTTTTATATTTTTAATTATGCGTTCAGTGTTGTTCATATGTGTCTGTGCGTGGTACGTAGTAGTGGCCCAAGATATGAATGACATGAGAAATATGCCCAAATATGACACCAGGTACGACTATCTGGATATAGACGCGATATTGGACAGCAAAAGACTTGTGAAAAACTATGTGGAGTGCTTAATTCATTCACATAGGTGCTCGCCTGAAGGAAAAGCTTTGAAACGTGAGTTTTTTTATATTATTAGTGTTAACTATAGAAATCATCGATGAATCAAGTCAATAATGGCCAATTTTGTATATATTAAAATAATTTGTCGTTTCGTGTAAAAAAATAATAGTTGTATATAAAAATCGTGACTATAAAGTGCTTTGTTTTGACATACGCGGAAAACTAAGCTATTTCATAATAAAGATTATTGTTTACAAAAGTGGTACAATCATAATAGAAATGACATACATAGTTGCCTAACGATCTACGTCTGGGACGTTTGGAATAAAATCAGTCTACGATACACTGGGATATGGTCTAATAAATAACTTAATCATTAGATGCACTCCTGGCTGTTTTCGGCAGGCCTACTTTATTGTTGCTGTTGTGCCATGAAAGCATCTTTTTTACAAATATTTTGTGACTTTTGCTACAAATGAGGTAAAAAATAGTTTTAATTGTATATTCAAAACTCGAAGTAGATATGTCAAAATTCGACGTTAATACGTCGAGATATAAATGCAGTAAGCTTACAGTAAATTCAGATGTAAGTTGTACATTTTTAACTTAGTTCTAATTGTAGTGAAGTTTATTTATATTGCAGTGTTTATATATATTTCTAAAAGGAACGGAGTCTTGCCATACGTAAATTTTATTTATATTTTTAACCAAGATCTTTGTATGTTTGGTAAATTGTCTATGTTAGCCCATAGAAGGTTCACAACTGAGCATAGGCTCAAGATGATATCTATTTGGAATACTTACAGAATCAAAGCTTTAACGAAGTTTCAGACTAACTTTTTAGTGGGTTTAACAAACCTGTTTTCTTTCTAAACCGTTATCAAATCATCATTATCGTAAGTTCCATTGCTTTTAAGACACAAATCTTCCCTAAGAAGAGGGTTTAGTGACTGTTAGTATTATGTGGGTATTCTATAGAATAACGTAGTGGTGGCTGCGCCCGCTATTGAAGATAGTCTGAATATAGCTTTTAACCCACAAGGACGTGCGTTATTAATTTCGAAATTCCTCCCTATCGGTTACCGGTTCTCACCCAAAATAACAGTGGTGACGAGCGAACAGCGGGTTGTGTGATTTGGAAATGTGGCAAAAGTGTCGGTTAATGAGCCTGTGACGAATATTTTACGGGCTCCAAAGCCTATTAATTACAGATATAAATAGAGTTAATATAAAGGGATGAATTATGGTAATATTTATGTCATTACGAAATATTGGTGGAGGGATGTTAGTAATAAGTGGGTATTCTATAGAATAACGTACTGGAGGCTGCGCCCGGTAAGGAAGAGAGTCGGAACGTAGCTTTTAACCCACAACGACGTACGTTATTCATTTCGAAATTCCTCCCCATCGGTTACCGGTTCTCACCCAAAGTAACAGTTACATCGTTGTCTGTTTATGGTGGTGAAATGCGGATTGGGCGATCACATGTCAGAGAAAAGCTTTGTTGATATGTCGGAACACATAGTTCATCACGAAGTTTTCATACAGCGTTTAAAAAAGTGTAACTAATTAACTGAACTAGCAAATAAACCACGCGTTAAGAAATCAATTTTCATGTCAGCGTAGGAATTCTAATTCACAGTTGGTAGATCCTTTAATACGATATTCTTTATTGAGTTAGATGTTCTTTTAGATTGTTATAATTCAAACTAATTATCTTCAAGCTTATTAACTAAATATACACATCCTACGTGAAACCAAATATTGTCGTACCACAAAATTGTAAATGTAAGAAAACACAATCGAAAATTTACAAAATATACTGAATGGATATTATTGGGAATAAAGTGGTTATTTTTATAGTCCTTGGGTTTTCTCGATTGTTACACATAAAAAATGAAACTATTTTTTCGGATCTAAACCACGTATATTTATTTGTTTTATCGAGTTCTTGGGTTTTCGCATTTCCTACTTATTTGTTTTTTCAAATGAACTAACGTGAGACACCCGTCACCCGTGTCCATGAGACCTGTAAAGGACCCGAAACGTTGGTTTGCTTGAAAAAACAAATTCGACTGTATAAACATTAAGAGCAGCATTAGCAGTAGAGCTCCTTGTGTAAGAGTTCGCCCAGGGTAGTACTGCCACCTTACCTATTTCTGCTGCCAAGCAGTAATAGGTAATAATAATAAAAATATAGATATGGGACTTGTCAACTTATGTCTCAGGGTGACGGGTGCAGTGGTAGTGCCCCTCAGATCTTTGCGGATTTAAAGCTGAGTGGCACTGTAACTGTTATGGACAGACGTGTAGCTTACCATCAGGCGCACGACTTGTACGTACCGTCACTAAAAAATATGATAAAATTATATTTCACCCAGTGAAAGTTCCCGAAAAAAACTAAACAAAACTAGGTAACATTCATCAAATTAACTTATTTCGTTAAATGTGATACATTTTTACACGTGCTCTCCGCACATCTTTTTATCCAATGCCATATAAATTTAATTTAATTCTCCATACCTCGCTAACATACAGACAGACAATGTGACGATAAGTAGTTTTAAAAAAAAATCCAGTGACACAAATTTTTTGGCATATTATTATTTTTGTATTTTATTTGTTTCGTATCGAAAACCTAAACAACAAACATCTCTTCACATTGCTCAATTGGTATAAAGCTATCAAATCAAATCCTGTGGAACCAACATCTTACAACCTTGTAATTACGAGGCGTATCGAGAATCTAATGCACTGCTCTTTTAAGTTTTTTTATTAAAATAAAACTGAGCCTTGGTAATTGGGAAAAAAATGTCTACTGATAATATCTCACTTTGAAAAGGTAACTCTTAGAATACTAATAGATTCCAAAGGAAACCGCACTTAATTGAGATGTAATTGTCTATTACGGTAGCATTATAAATTTAAAATATTACGATATATGTAGCTCTGATCTTTTTCTTTCATATCATGCAATGTCTTGCCTTTCGGTTAATGCGGTTTACTGATTTACAGACAAAAATGGTTAATGCGTACTGCGGTTTATAATTCAATTTATTTATTAATAAGTTACAGCATTTGGGAGTAATTTCATAACTTGTCAATAGAATAGAAAGCATTAATTGCAACGCCACGGTTAGGGTTAGAGAAAACAAATAATAAGTAAAAACAATAAACAACAGGACACATTTTAAATAATAAATAGAGAATACAATCTGAAAATTTGTCATGCGTGCGACTATGTATGCCAAAGGATATCATCCATTACATAGCAGTAGAGCTCCTTGTGAAAGTGTCCATCCAGGAAAGTACTGTCACCTTGGCTATTTCTTCCGCCAAGCAGTAATGTAAGCGTACAACTGCGTTCCCGTTTTGAAGGGTAAGGGTGCGGTGAAATTACAGGCATATGTGACGGGCGAAGTGGCAAGAACCCTCAGATCTTTGCGATTCAAAGCTCTGGGTGGCAATGAAACTACTATGGACAGGAGTCTCGCTTACCACCAGGCGTATGACTTGTTCGTCCCGTCACCTGGTATAATAAAAAGAACTAGATCATAGATTTAAAACTAATTTCACACTACAATGCTGAATGAAATAAATACTTAAAAAAATAAAGTTTGTTTGTGTCAAGAACTTTTATACGGCCTTCGTGCATAAGAAAATCTTAAATATGTGCTTAGGCGCGCTGTTTCCGATAAGGTGTGTTCATTTGCATGACAAACTTGTCCTAAAGTAACTTGAAATAAATAGATTAACGCAATAATAATTGTAGCCAATAATTTGCATAATTCCAGAGGAATTTTAAACGACTTTATTCTCCTATTTGCACATTGATGACATTAAAACTTCTTTAAACTAAAACTTGATTAGCTAAACAAAATTAGCTCCAAATCTAATGGCAATTACCTCAAAAGAACTTCTGTATGCTTAATTTCACTTATTAATGAAAACGAATAGTCTCTTAATTTTGAAATCTAAATCAAAACAAGTATTATCAATGCATATACGGCAAATTACGGGGTTTTTTTTATATCAAATGACGGAACGAACAAGACGTGCATTTGGTACTACGGGACACTCCTACTCGTGACTTTAAATCGCAAAGATCTGAGGGGCATTGCTACTGCAGCCTGAGACGTAAAGTCACATGTGCCCGTAAAAACCGGAATGCAATAATGCTCACATTAGATTAGATAGGAGTATCTAGTCGAACTCTCTCACAAGGAGCTTTACTGCTACAGGTATTCTCGTTACGATCTATAATTTATTGACAGAATATATAATACACGTCAAGTGAAGACATATACCGATAGGAATATGTAGTATGTCAATCATAAACACGAGCAGCTACTTTTCAAATGAAAAAAAATACACTAATTACGTCGTGTTATCTATCGTAGAGCACTTATAGATAAAAATAGTAACAATAATTGAACACAACGTAACATTCCGTTTATAAATAAATTAACCCACTTACTAATTATAAGAATGACGTCAAACATAACTCGTTCTTCTAAATTACACAAATATAACTACATATGTACAACTGTACTGTCTCTATAGACTTCAATAGTGAAACTCAATCCCCTAGTCAGCAAAGGGAAGAATGTGAATAAAAATTTGTATACTTAAAAGTACATTATACTAGAAATTCTCGTCTTGTAGGCTAGTGCAGACACTTAATAATAACACGAGGTAACACTATTTTTGTTTCTGGGTTATCAATATCATTTTGTAATTGGTTCTACTCGTATCATAAAAACATGAAAAAGCATTATTTCCCTGCAAAAACTTAGCTTTTGTAGTCGAGACAAAAAGGGACAAGAAAAGTTGAATTTTGCGTACTTCTAAGGAAATGCACAAATTTTCGGGTTTCTATTAATTAAAGGACAAAAGGAACATTATATTTCAACCGAAATTCTACAAATTGATGACAAAAAACCTAGAAATGTGTAGTTTCGAAAAGATGTAAATACCATTATGTACATAGATACCATCTTCTTTTAATTTTATTTGTTTACTTTTTTAGAAATGGTGACGGGACAAACTAGTTGTGCGCTGGATGGTAAGCTACACGCCTGTCCATAACAGTTGCAGTTCCACTCAGAGCTTTAAATCGCAAAGATCTGAGGGGCACTACCACTGCGCCCGTCTCCTGAGACATAAGTGGACAAGTCCCATATGACTGTAATTTCACCATTTCACAATTTAATCATTTATTATTTAAAACTATATAATACTTTTCTTATTTAATTTATTTTTGTTTATTAATTAAAGCATATTTTTAAGTCATAATTACGGAGCACATAAATATAAATAATATAAATAAAAATGTTTATTTACCGTAACTTAGTTACTTTTAAATATATACTTGTGCTAGGAGATATGTATGTAAATAGGCAGCTATTTAGCCACTATGACAGCCACAAAAGCAAAAATTCAGGGGTATATAGCTGCTCTTTTATACATACTTCCTGCTCTATTCAACAGAAACCAAGTCAAACGAGGAACATAATCGTTTTGAAAAATTGTTACTTAGTTTCACAAAAATTGTTACATTTTCTCATCTAGCGCCCAAAGGGCAAACCGTGGGGCAACCGATGTCGTAAAACACATGCACTTGTATTGTCTTTTCATCAGATATATTAATGACTTCAATAAAAGTTCATTGCAGCATGCGGCGAAGTATCGTGTCAATTACAGATAATAGCCCTGACAATCATTCTATATATGGCGTCATTTAAGATCTATAAAAACATTTATTTATATTTACAGAATTCTAATGAATCTATTAGTACCTTTCTATAATAGTTTTATATACATAAAAAATCTTAAACCTAAAAGTTCATGGTCACCCGACACTGATTAAACAATTTCTGGTAGCAGTTTATGTTTTCAACTCTCCAAGGTTTCTCTTGGCCGAGATTTGTGGACTAACAGGATAAAAATAGGCAGTTCCGTTATTTCGATTTTTCCTTAACAAAAACCATAGATAACCATCGATAAACCATAGATAATAATCATAACATTTTTCGTCTTTCGGGACAGGCTAAGGCGTCTAATTGACCATACTGTCAGATCTTAAATGATAATTTTTCTTCAATACTTTAATTTTCTGACTTTTTTTAAACATACCTTCATCAAGGCAAAGACTGTCTGGACCGCAAAGCCTAGTCTTTAGTTTTAATTCCATGTTAAATCGTCGAACCCAGGTCTTCAGTTTTTGAAATCTAAATAGTTTTTTCCATCAAGCCGAAGCTAAGTCCTTTTTAAGTTTGCGCTTACTTAATATAAGCGCAATAAGGTTTTTCTACATATTTTTATTATGACGTTTATGTGTGTTTTAACTAAAGTGACAACACTACAAAATGCTCATCCGTTTCCGCATATATCACAAAGTATATCGACAAACATTATGTAACAATTTTAACGTAATTTTAGCGGAAGTGAAGCTAACTAGTGGTTTTCTATTGCACTTCCTATAGGTATAATAAAGTAATATTATAGATTCAATAAAGTAGGTTTTGATATTGTAATTGTGTGAACTGTGATTGGTTTGTCTGTTTAACAATACGCAGCGGAAGGTTACTTTTTTAAATGTCACTGCGAGCCAAGAAGATTGTTTGAAGACGTGTGGTACTCCGAGAAAATATTGTATATTTGTATGAAAGTATTTACTGTAGGCGATTTTATTGAAGAAGTCTGAAATTACGAACTTTAAGTTATCATCATCAGCCCATTTATACGTCCCACTGTTGGACATGGGTCTCCTCTCCTCCTTACCAAAAATTTTTCAACACGCTAGACCACCAGTGTCGGGTTCACGCGTGTGGTTTTTATCTATATAAAACTATTATAGAAAGGTACTAATAGATTCGTCAGAATTCTGTAAATATAAATGTCTTTAACGATCTTAAATGACGCCGTATATAGCCATCAGAACGATTGTCAGGGTTATTAAGACAAGATTATACAAGATTTCACACGTTTTTCGAGGGTTGTAAACTATTTTCGATGTGCATTCCGAAAAACTCAGAAGTGCGAGATTGGATTCGAACCCACGATCTCTGCTTGAGAGATGGTAGGTCAAGCCAATTAAGCTACTATGTCCTTTTTTGGACTTGAATTTTGAGTTATACAAGTTGATAAATGTGATCGCGAAAAAAAGACGAAGAGTTTTCGATCTTCTTGGCGGGAGCATTGCTTTGCCAGCAAATAAGGCTGTTGATTTATTTATACAATAAGTTGGAGCAGTTTTGTGCGAATAAAAAAAACGGATTATTTAATTATTGTGGCAATTAACTTTTAAACTTGAATAGCTTGAATAAAAATAATAATGGTGTAAAAAAATAATAATTTATGAACGTCCTTAAACTATGAGTGATTCAGTAAGTTTTTTATTACAAGACACGATGATGTTATGATTCTAATTTTATTATTCGCACGTTGTCAAGATTTCATAAGAAGATACGCACATATATCATCACGAGTTGAATATATCTCCTTCGTAAGGATCTCGAGTGTTGCATAAAAAAATCCAAAATGAATTATTTATTGTCCAAAAAAAATCTAAAAAAAGGTCAAGTGCAAATAAATAAACGCAAAAAAAAATAAAAGCTTATGTTCAAATCTGGTAAGTTCAATGGACTTTGGCTTATTGTAACATAATTCCTTATGATAAATTAAGAAGGTACCATCCAATTTAACATTATAAACGCGACAGTACCTTTGTCTATTAGGTTTTTTACGCCCGAACCGCTGGATCTAATATTGCTGAATTTTGTTATAGATAACTCTATACCGATAGCACCTAGGAAAAAGTTTGTATGGAGAATCAATAAAACTATGAAAATTTGGTAGGCTACTCTATGGGCTATTCTATGGAGATGAAATCGCGGACACCTGCTAGCCTGAATATATTTTATATAATACGATGCAAGTGAATAATTTGAAAAGCACACATTATTTAGTACATTGATATTTCCACTCAATTACAACAATTTGTTTTTTTGTATGTTTGTTACGCGATTTGTGAACCGAGTTTGATGATTCTTTTTTTGTTGAAAGAGGGGTACCTCACCATTGGTCCCATTTAAATTTGAAGAAAGATGACACCTCTAAGGGTGTCAAACTAGGGGATGAATTCGGTTTCGCGCACTTTCCGGTGACCGATTTCAATAAAACTTGTCAAAGAGATGTAATTCCACGAGCTCTTGAGTTCGGTGTGTTACATTTGTTTATTTGTAGAATATTATGTTTTGGCTCGCACTATAAGCTTGAGCTACACGTTAACACAAGTTTCAAATGCTTGTAAACATAATTCCGGAGAAGTGAACTGTTTTTCAAAACAACCATTTCGAAATCTATCCACAAACAGATTGTGGCTTTGTTATTTAAACTACTTCGCTCCCTTGGCCATGTTTGCAAAATAACAACTTTTAGATACTTGGAGAGATGTTTAAAGATTTTGTTAACGAAATTGGTCGACAACTTTCTTATGCTAGAGCTTCTAGTCAAAGAGTTCGCGTAGGGAAGTACTGCCACTTTACCTATTTCTGCCGCCAAGCAGCAGTGTAAGCAAATTCAAGGCAAATAATCTTTATTTCATAGGTAAGCAAATTACAGTCATACTGATTAAACTCTATTGCTCATTCGTAAGGCAGATTCCCTTGAGAAGAATTAGCAAGAAACTCTAGGGGTTGCTCTTTGTAAATATATTTTTGAATACATTTATCATTACAATATTTAATTTAAACATCTTAACATTACTGCGTGTCGGTTTTTGAAGGGTAAGGATGCTGGTAAAACTACTGGCTCATGAGACTTGTCAACTTATGTCTCAGGGTAACGGTACTTTGGACCGTTTTTATCGTAAGCGGCATATAGTTGGATTTCAATCTTAAGAGTCAGCTTTGACGTGCTGTCGACCCTGTACCAGACAATGTGCCAGGCAACCACACCAATTGCCTGGTCTCAAGCTAGGGAATTCCCTGTACTGTGAATTCCAGAGCGACAATATTCACTTTGGGGCACTTCGCAGAAAACGCAGATCAGGGGAACTAGTCCCGTTTTCCGTCCGACATCTATCCGAAACAAAATACTGTCAAATATCCGTAGTCTCTCCGTAGAACAAAGACATATGTGCAAGACTGCTTATTCTCAGGACATTGTATATTTTGTTCGCTGTTCTTAGCTGTGGATATTAGATCGACCGTTGATCGATTTTATATATCCCAAACGAAATAATACATAAAATTCTGAAAACACCTATGGCTAGGCCGTTTTTTGAATAACAATATTATATATTTATCCTCTTTTCGTTGTATAATCACATCGGACTCTGTTCTTGGGATGAGTCTATGTATATATATACACTGTCTCCCAACGGCTACCATGCCGGACTGCCACGCAGAGGTCCCAGGTTCGATTCCCGGGCTGGGAGAAATATTTGTATGGCCTACATTTATTTCTCTAGAGACTTTGGGTGTAATTTGTGGTTGTCTATGTGTGTGTCCATGGCACCCGCGACACAGTGTTTCCCTAGTGCGGGACTATGCTGAGTGTGTGCGTTGTTATTATTATTATTAAATATATACAATAAATAATAGTAGATTGCACAACAAGTGCATTGCAAACGCGTCATTTTACCCGAGACGAGTATATCCACCCGAGCCGCAGGCGAGTGTGGATACTTAAGTCGAGGGTAAAAAGGGTTTTAGGAACGAATTATTATACACTTTGCTTTTCACTTCGATTGCGAGGAAATTAAACAGCAGTATTACAAATAAACGATTATTTAATTAAAATTGAATGTAAAATTACAACAATCCTGCCAAAGTAACTTTTTTTTCTACAAGTGACTCAGGTTGGACTACACAGTGCTCAGTTACATTTTACAAGCTTTTATTTTTTATGCATTTCTATTTCTTACAACTTATGAGAATTACTATTGCCTACTTTTTATTTTTGTAATATAACACGGATTATAAAAATAAAACTTTTTATAAAGTTCTAGTGTGCGTGGCTGTTGGCGCAGGCGTCATTGCCTCGGTCTTAAACGACGACTTTATTTTATGCACTAGAGCATAAAATCCTATTTTATGCAGCCTACATACGAACTTTAAGAGTATGAGTAGTGAAAATATATACATGTATAGTACTCGACAAGTTCGTCGTCGAAAAGTTCATTGCCAAATTGGTTCTACTAGGAATCGAACCCGGGACCTCAGCGTTAATAAACCGTCAGGTCACCGAGGTCGTCGAAATAAAATAAATTTTAAAATTATTAACAATACGAATAAAGATCTGTACTAAAGAACTATAACAGCCGATATTGTGCTATAACAGACAAAGTAATACGAAACGATGTCTGCGTGTGAGTGGCTTGCATAACGCATAATTACGGTACGCGTAACGAACAAAATTGCATAAATAAATTCAAGATCAACAGCTTTGCCGTGAGATCTACCGATTTGATTATTGATGATGTTTATTTATTTATAGTGCGATGACTACATTGGTTCCACCTTAAAGCATTATAGTACATTATTAATATTAGTGACGATCATATTGTCCTTTGACATTGTATTTGTAACCACAGACGCAAAATAAAACATTACTAAAAAAACCGACCTCAAAAGTCATTAATTCCCTGGTTTGCCACCCTTAGATCCCGGAGAGACAAATCCCGGAGTTATCGCGTAACATACGCATAAAAAACATACAGTTTTTTTTTTAAATAACGCTCACACTCAACATAGCCCCGCACTAGGGAAACCCTGTGTCGCGGGTGCCATGGACACAAACATAGACAACCACAAATTACACCCAAACTCACGAGAGAAATAATTGTCGGTCATACAACTATTTCTTCCAGCCCGGGAATCGAACCTGGGACCTCTGCGTGGCAGTCCGGCATGGTAACCGTTTAGCCACGGAGGCAGTTGAATTGAACCCCCTCCTTTTTTTAAGTCGGTTAAAAAAGAGAAGGCTGCTCCGCCAGATTGTAGTTTGAAGCACTTATCCGTTTGCCTGTGGCATCGTAGTTCCTAGATACTACAACTGTACATCGTCGGTGTTTCATAGAAAGGACGAAAGCGCCTTTTTAAAAAATTTTTCAGGGCAGTGTGAAGTCTGCAATCCGCATTGAGCCAGCGTGGCGGAATACGGCTTACATTTACATTTACACTTACTATGGATACAGGGTTAAGAGCACGTCAAGCTTGACACTTAAGATTTAAATCCAACACTATGCCGCTTACGATAAGAACGGTCCAAAGTACAAAGTGTCAAGCTTGAGGTGTTCTTGGCTGTACCATACGCCTGTCATTTCACCAGCACCCTTACCCTTCAAAACTGGAACGTAGTAATGCTGACATTACTGTTTGGCGGCAAAAATAAGTAAGCGAGAATAGTTCCTTGGACAAAAGGAGCTCTACTAAAATTCTCTAATTGTTTTTACCGTGAATAGAACCCGTGACTCATAGCGCAAATCAGTGGGCTACCAATGTCATCGGTCGCTTTTCTTTAAATTCGTTCTAAATTCCATTTACATGCGAAATTTCAAAGTCACCTACACGCTAGAGCTATTAGAATTTATCCAATTACGTCAATGATGCGCGCAATTAATTAATTTTGACCTCACAAATATTGCGTAAGAACAACTTTCGGCAAAACCATGTCCGTAATTTAGCGTTCGAAAACCAGAACTTCTAATTGTTTACAAATCCCCATTGATTATTATTTAATGATGTTTTTAAGAAATTATCTAATTGTAGTTCAGAAATAAAATAAAGTAAAATAATAAAGTTTATGTTACTACAAACGAAAGTCGTGGTAGCGTAAATGTTTGACCCGCCGTCTCTCAAGCAGAGGGCGTGGGTTTGAAACCGGGCTTGCACCTCTGAGTTTTCGGAATTCAATAATAATAAAGTATTTTGGTTTATTGAATATAAATATCGAACACTTAGAAAAAATTCCTTCGATCCGGCTGGATTCGAACCAACGTCTTCTAACAAACCGTGCTAGACGCTGTAAAGTATTTATTTCTGGACCACAAAGACTTGAGGGGCACTGGCACTGCGCCGGTCAGCCTGAGACATAACTTGACAAATTCCATGTGCCTGTAATTACACCAGTACCCTTTCCCTTCAGAACCGGAACGCAATAACGTTCACATTATTACTTGGCGGCAGAAATAGGCAAGGCGGCAGTACTTCCTTGGACGAACTCTTCCGATCCGAAAGAAATAGTTTTAATTCGTATATACAACATTCGCTAAAACCTAACGCTATATATACATAGTATGCTAAACAACATACCTAGTGCCAACCTTAGCTTATGAAGATCTTTATCGAATCTATTTATCATACCTAATTATATAAAGTCCATATGTTTAAACGTACAGGAAATATATGTCTTACTGGAAATTAGTTCCACTATTAACACTAAAAACAGAAACACGTTTGACTGTTCTGATCAGTTCAACATTTTTTGTTCAAATGTTCTTAAGGACAGAGCTCCAAATAGCATAGTAAAAAACTAAGTAGATAAATGTAATTGAAACAATGTATTTATAAAGTATTTGAGTTTGAAGCCTACGCGTCTTATACGTCTTGAAAATAATAATAACAAAACAAGCTTCGATATGCTGTGTGACGTAGCTGAGGTTAATTTAATACAAATTTAGCATATCTGTGGTTTTTGTAGTGAAGATCTTTGCGATTTAAAGCTCTGAGTGGCACTACAACTGTTCTGGACAGGCGTGTTGCTTACCATCAGGCACACGTTTTGGTCGTCCCGTCATTTGATATTATAAAAAAAATCCTTGTGTTATACGACCTTTGTATAATTTATGATTAGATATAATAATAACTTGGTTACATAAAAGTTTCAAATACGGATTCGGTGGCACTATGGGCGCTGGGTGAAGAGGTTCGATTCTCGGTAGAACCAATTTGAGAAACGTACTTTTCTAAATTAGTACTAGTCTGGGTGTTCTGGGTAGTGCCCCAGAGTCAAATCCGTTGCTATAGTACTGATAGTCAGAAATGAGAAGAGCTGCTTATAAATTTTAAACTTTGCATCGTATTTTTATTAAATAAGCGTGCTTATAAAAGCAGTTTTCGCTATAACGTTTTTTAGTTTGAAGCTTACTTAAAATCTCTTACTTTCTCTTACCATCTCTTACTTTAAATCGTTTAGGAAAACGTTTAAGCCGATTTTTGTAAAAAGAAAGCTAGCATCATTGTGTTGACAGCGAAAAGCGAGAGTAGGTTTTTAGATAAGTCAGTTTATTTGTAAAATATGAGTTTTACTTTTATTTATAATATTTGTTTTAAATATAATATTTTTATGCCACTAACATTTGAGGTCGGTTTTGTAGTACTCTGTACTGAGATTATTTACCAAGGAACATTCCAATTATACACGTCAATTTACAATGACATACGTCATTTAAATCCGAAAAATGGAACCGACTTCAAACTTTGCCTTGTTGTACAAACTGAAAAGAATAAAACGTTAACAATCGTTTACGGTTAATCGACATCGGATTCCCTAGTTTGTTACCCTTAGAGGTGGATTATTTTCTTCAAATTTAAATGGGACCACTACTGAGGTATCCTTTTTTCAACAAACAAAAAAATCGGTTCACAAATGCCTGAGTAATCGCGTAACATATACACAAAAAATAAAATACGTTCGAATTGAGAACCTCCTCCTTTTTTGAAGTCGGTTCAAGAAGAAAATAGTATAGGAAATGAAACTATTTTTCCTGTATTAAATCGCGTATATTTGTTGTTGTGAAACGTTGGTTTGTAAAAACAAATATACGCAATTTAAATTCGGAAAAATAGTTTCATTTCCTATGTGTAACAATCGCGAAAACCTAAGAACTCGATAAAAAAATAGTAGTATAGTATAGTCCGCTGGTCATCCATGGAACGTCGACGCTACAAAAGTAAATTAGAACGTTAAGCCTCACGATTTCGCATTTCAAATGGAAACGTATAAATTTTCATTATAGAAATGTAATAGTGTTCTTTTCGTAGTACACTCGCTACATTGACCTGTCCGTGTTTACGATAAGAGCACGTCAAACTTGCCACTTAAGATTTAAATTCAACTCTATGCAATTTAAGATAAGAACGATCCAAAAGTGACAAACTTGATGTTCTTCTAAATGTGACGGCATAAAAATTAGCATTAAAGATCACGGTCTAATTTTAGTGAAATTCGGCAGTTGTTTACAAGTATATTAATTGCAAGGTCTTTAATGTTGCTTGTTTTATTCTCTATTAGAAAAATGTCATAATTTAGAAACCTGTACGGTTGGTATTTGATACTAAAAGCCAACGCGCTACTTTGCCATTGAACGAATAAAGTGACTCCACGAATCTTGCTACAATAGCGTGTATAAAATAGCACTTAGGTACTAATATTAATCAATATTAGTTTCTTCAATAGTAAGTTCGCACACTTTGTGTAATAATGCCACACCTGCAAAATAACCATTTTTCAGAGAAAAAGTTTAGGCTTTTTCTATTTTTTAACCGACTTTAAAAAAGGAGGAGATTCTCAGTTCGACTGTATTTTTTCTTTGTGTGTATTGAGTTTAAATTTGAAGAAAAATTCTACCTCTAAGGGTGGTAAACTGGGATCCCTCAATTTTCCGGTCTCGCGCATTTTCCGAAAACCGATTTCAATAAAACTCAGCAAATAGATGTAATTCCGCGAACTTTTGAGAACGGTTTTTTTGTAGAAAATGTATAAAATTTTATAATATCAAGTCACGAGACGAACAAGTCGTGGGTCTGGGTGGTAAGCGACACGCCTGTCCATAACAGTTGCAGTGCCACTTAGTTCTTTATATCATAAAGATCTGAGAAGCACTGCCACTGCGCCCTGAGACAAGCTGACACGTCTCATGTGCCTGTAATTTCACCAGCACCCTTATCCTTCAAAATCGGAACGCAGTAATGCTCACATTATGGCTTGGCGGCAGAAATAGATAAGTACTGCCGTACTTCCCTAGACGAACTCTTTCACAAGGCACTCTACTGCTACTAGAAAAAAAGTTAATAATAATAATAACGCACATACTCAACATAGCCCGCACTAGGGAAACCCTGTGTCGCGGGTGCCATGGACACACACATAGACAACCACAAATTACACCCAAACTCACGAGAGAAATAAATGTAGGTCATATAAATATTTCTCCCGGCCCGGGAATTGAACCTGGGTGCTCTGCGTGGCAGCCCGGCATGGTAACCGTTCGGCCACTGAGGCAGTTATAATTATTTTTGTAAAAAATAAATGCGCAATTGCTTTCCATCTCGCTTGATGGAAAGTGACGATGAGGTCAACGATGGATGGACACCTAAATAATGCGTATATTATTCACTTTCGCCTTGAAAAGGCCCAAGTTATAACGTTCAGGGAATAAGTCCGCAGGCAGGGAATTCCACTACATAGCCATTCACCATATAAACGTGGAAGCGAAACGTTTCGTAGGAATCCTCGGAATATCCACAACATAGAGGTGGAACCCTAACCTTCGTCTAGCCCCCGATGATGGAAAGGGGCAAGCGGAATTAAACCATGCAATTCCATAGCACATTCTACGTGATATACTGTGTAGAATACCGATACTCAAGCAACTTTAGAGCGGTGTTCAAGGCTGTACAGCTTCGCTACTCAATCCA
Source organism: Hyposmocoma kahamanoa (assembly GCF_003589595.1). Taxonomy (NCBI): domain Eukaryota; kingdom Metazoa; phylum Arthropoda; class Insecta; order Lepidoptera; family Cosmopterigidae; genus Hyposmocoma; species Hyposmocoma kahamanoa. Next base: position 6,134,801 of record NW_020653852.1, on the reverse strand, counting down.
AGTCACTTTTAAGCCTCTTGAGACGCTTACAGTAGTAGTAGATTTTTAAAATTTTTTCACACACAATGATTTTTGTTTTTCCAAGAATGCATGAGTAAGTAGAGAGTGAGAGAAGAAGCAGTAGAGCTCCTTGTGAAAGTTTGTCCAGGGAAGTACTGCCACTTTACCTATTTCTGCCGCCAAGCAGTAATGTGAGCATTACTGCGTTCCGATTTCGAAGGGTAAGGGTGCTGGTGAAATTATAGGCACATGGGACTTGTCAGCTTATGTCTCAGGGCGCAGTGGCAGTGCTTCTCAGATCTTTATGATATAAAGAACTAAGTGGCACTGCATCTGTTATGGATAGGCGTGTCGCTTACCACCAGGCGCACAACTTGTTCGTCCCGCCACTTAGTATCATAAAAAAAATTAATAAATAAAATAAAGCTTATTCTTTAATTTTTTTTTGGAACACCTTTATTGTGTACGTATTATTTCACTTACACAATGGTTTAAATTCTGTATAAGCTTATTATTATATTTGTTTTCATTACATATAAGATGCATAATAAAAACAAAGTTTGAAATCTTAAAAAAGAAACAAAAGCCAAGCAATTAGTACCTATTTGGTGCTATCTCAAATAATAGATAATTAAATGATTATTAAAAGAAACAAACATTCTAACCTTGTGGTTTGTAGTTCCTTACCTTGTCGCTGTCAATGTTATCGGCTTCCTCTTACTATTTTACCACCTTATCTTCCTTAATAAATCTTTTTATTATATTTCTATTGTAAATATAGATTTAATTATATAATTAATTTTATATAATAAATTTTCATTGCATTTTCGAAATTTGTTATATCGAACGCTTTGCTTTGTTAGGCACTTATTAGTGGCAGTAACTATGTAACTATTTTGAACATATTTGTGGTAGCAGTAGAGCTCTTTGTGACACTTGATTTTTTCTTCATACTGTGAATTTGTCATAATTGAGATAGTACCGATTGCCAGTTCACAGACGATATACAGTAATTATATATTACAATTCATTATATATTAACCAATTATGTATCTGTTTAAACGCTTACATAACATTACATAGGAACAATACTGAATAAAAAATAAATTGGCTTTGATGACCTCGGTGGCTTAGCAGTTATCTCTATGGGGGCTGGATGAGTGAGTGAATAAATGACCAATTTAGGATACGCACTGTTATAAATTTTAGACAAAACAAAAATTCTAAAAACGCTGGCAGCATCTTGGGCACCTTGTCCTGGGCACCAAATTTTATTCATTATTTAATCCTAGTATTTGAAATTTTATTGTACTTTTTTTTTACTTTAACTGTATATTGTTTGCTTATTGTCTAATAAATAACTTGTATTCTTATCAACCCATAACATGGAATAATTTTATATTTATTTGTTGTATAATTATATGTAAATATAAAATAATAAAAATAATTTTATATTTATATATAATTGTAAAATAATTAAAGGAATTATTATATATATGTGTCAGGAAATATGTAAATAAAAATGTAACGTAATTACATATAAATTAAATTAAATTAAATATTGAAAAAAAAGGTTTAGTAGCGTGTGTTCAGTAGGCAGCATCGACTTTCATTTTAAAATATTAAAGTACATGCTCACCACCTTTACGATTTTAATATACGTATTATCAATAAATAAATAATCGAAGTAACTCACACACGGGTGCCATAGACACACACATAGACAACCATAAAATGCAACCGAACTCACGAAAGAAATAAATGTAGGCCATATTGTTAGGTAAATGAGGCCTTACGAATATTTCCCCCGGGCCAGGAAACGAACCCGGGATTTCTGTGTGGCAGTATGGTAGCTGTTCGGCCACAAAGGCTAAGAGACGATACGCAGAAGGGAGAAAGATAAATATCGTGTCGTAAGATAAACTCCAAGTTAGGGTGCCGAACAGAGATAGTAGGGGCATTTCCTCCACCGAGAAAAGCCTTAAATAAGAAAGATGTAGTTAAAATAATTATTTCAGCAATCAACTTGTTAGATGTCAATTTTAATGGATTTTGTTGGTAGACCTTGAGTCTTTATAGATCGCGATTCGAGATCATAGTACCGTCTCGAATTTGAAAACCAGTTGGTTTCCGTCAGAAACCGGATTGAAACCGGTTTTTACCCAATGCTTTTCCTTGTGAAAAACGCAGATATAATAAATAAAAGGGAAGTAATAACTGGTGTTTATGACCCTAGGTAATAATTAATTTGTATAAAATTTTTAATTCTATTGTTATCCATTAAAACAGACATTGTTATTCATTAATTCGTAATATGTGGTTCTTTTTCCCAAGCAAACAATAAGGTCGGTTTTTTTGAATATAGAGTTGTCATTGTGCTTAAATAACACAAAAAGTAAGCGGTAACGTTTTTTATTTCAAAATACAACAAAAGAAGTAAATAAATGCTTCTGGTTATAATTAAGCAAATAAAGCAGAATAAATTTACAGAGTCCCGAAAACTCAAACAATACATATGACTAAATATGGCAGGGTTTTATGGGCAGTTTTTCCACAAATTAATTTATAGCTAAATGTAATATATCACGTTTTGTTAGTTTATAGCCACATCGTATTTGATACTTTTCTGACATACAGACCTTGAGATCTGTATGTCAGAAAAGGTCATATCATACCCTTCGAAGATGAGTGAAGTTCTTATACTATGGACATCATACACTTCTTTGCTGAGTCGAAATTCGTGCCAAGTTGGACGTAATATTTAAGTTGATGTCTAAAATGTGTTCAAATAAGATAATACCAGGTGGAGTTTACAATTATTTGATGCACTCATATTAATCAAGTTAACAAAATGTAGATTTCTTATGTAAATTAAATTTTTTTCTATATAATTGCAATGTTTCTCATTTTTACTTCTTTTGAAGTTACGGTTCTTGAAACGGTTTTTTGTCCGTCAACCGGTTCCTGGAACCGATACCAAATTAACCGGGTTACCAAGTTCTGCGGTACTGCATCTGCGAACCCTAAATGTGAATGAAAATGAACTGGAATAATATAAAACAATTTAAACGCTCTCTTCCACACAAGAACAAAGTACACAGACAAATCAAAGTAGATATTTTTTAAATTTAATTTCTTTAAACATTATTTTCGCGGTTTTGAGTTTTTGTCACAAGCGCCGGCAGTATATACGAGAATGTACTCATGGACAGTTAAAAGTACATACTCACATAAAAGTGTCACTTTTGTGTCACATTGTTTTTTGAATAGAGAACACAAGAATGTAATTTTAGCGATGGTTTAATTTGAACTCTATGTTCCGTTTCCGTATGGAGAGGAAGAATTGTTTAATATACTCATAGACGTATTTAGAAGAACGGTAAATAGGCTGAATTATGATAAAAACGTTCATATTATGATCACTGGCCACATGTATCAACAAAACGTTTAATCGAAATCAGAAAACGATTGTAGTGATTCTTTTTTCAAATCAAACGTTCGCTGTCAAATTAAATATGGCCGTTGGTTCGTATGAACATTATTATCTTAATTTAACCTTTTTCAGTATTACTTTAGGTACATGTACAAGATATTTTTGAAACAGTAGCATGCGGATATAAGAGAAGTAAGGAAGTGTCATAATAATGGCATGAAGAATAATAATAATAATGGTGATGTAACACTTGCATTGCTTAGGACATGATTCATATAAAGCACCTGTGTGAATGTAAATTACTTGTGGATGACGCGTAATTTTGTAGTAAATGCCACATTATTTTACTGCCCTATTTTATACATTGAATTGCAGATTATAAACAATGTAGATTTATTATTAGGCTGGGTGCATAATTGTCAGTAACAATTATTACCTATTATGACGCGCGGTCAATTTATTTAGAAAGATATCTTACTGCAATTGCAGCGTTACACGACAATGCACATCATAACGTACATCACGTGTTAGGCAACGATTGTTGCTAAAGACCCATTTAATGACGAACGGTGATCCTCAAGTAGTGACTAAAAGCTGGAAGACGTATTTAGAACAGCCCGTCTAATTGAAGGTCGTTTGGTGTCGTTGGAAGTATGGCCTGTTTACACGACTTGCTTAGTAAGTAGACTACAATCTTCGCCGTGTTTGTTAATCGATGCACCACCGTATACAACTCACCAAGCAATATAATACACTCCCGGACACATAATGCGAGCCACCTCGCATTTTCAGTATTAAATGCCCTAAGCGTAAACAATGTTTGATTGACAAAACCTATTAATTAATTTTGAAACTAGTATACTAAACGTCTTTTCCATAAATCCTTGTTGAAAATTTCGATTTGCAAAACCGGGGAAAAACTTTTTCTTTGACGATAACACTACTTTTGTATTCTAGCCCTTTAGGACATTTGCGAGATAGCTCAAATTATCTGTTCGGAAGTATATTACTCGTGTAAGCTGACTGATATGTAAACTGGGCTGCACGAAAAGAGCCTCCTCGTAATGATGTACGCATGTTCCTAATACGGCGTCTGGCGTACACTGGGCTACAACCGACAAGTACCTTACGCCGATTGGCATATCCTTTCACCGCGATAGCAAACATATCCCATACACAGTTCAGCTTGGTGACTGCTTGTGGCAACGTGACTGAGTTCTAGGCCGCGATAAGAAGAAGACTGACCGACGGACAGGTCTGGATCTTCCGTTAGCATTAAAGTTGCTTGAGATTTATCAGTAGTTTAATTTGATAGAAAAGGGAATACATAGTATATCACCAAATGTCGATAATGGAGCTAATGAGAGATATAGACCCTGTTCTATAGGAAAAGGCGTCAGAAAGGACGGTACAACGTCGACAACATCGACAAAAGCTTGTGGATCTACTTTTGTTCTCGTGCGACATTCCGTCCCAAATAATAACTGTTGAATAAGTAATCCTCGACCAAATCACAAGACCATATCAAGCATGAAGCTTCATTTGTATAGTGCGTTTTTTAATCTAGTCGAGTATTAGTTATTTGATAGTAATTGTGTCGGACGAATGTTAGACGGGGAGTAGTAGTAGTAGACAGTTTAGAAGAAAATGTCGAAATAATAAATGTAATGGCACCAAAGGTCTCTAAATATGAATGTCTAATAAGAAGTATAAAAAGAAATCACTTTTGAGGACCTACAAACGATGTTACATGTTCCTAAACTGCATGCACCGTACGTTGAAGTCTTTTGTATGAAGTAAAAAAATAATTACTTGCATATTTAGTTACAAGTGACTTACTGCTTGTTCTCACGCGATCGCGCATATTCCCATTCAATACTCGGTCTTTAGATGCAAAAAAGCACTGATTATGCTAAGAAAAGACATGAACATTGTTTGGAACTTAGGTACGTATATTGTTTTCTCAAAATGTCTTTAATAGTAATAGAGATCCTTGTGAAAGAGTTCGTCTAGGGAAGTACTGTTACCATACCTATATTTGCCGCCAAACAGTAACGTGAGCATTACTACGTTCCTGTTTTGAAGGATAAGGATCCTTGTGATACTGTGGGACTGCCAGCTTTATGTGTCAGGGGGACAGCGCCCCTCAGGTCTTTGTGATTTAAATCTCGTAGTTGCACTGGAGTTTGTATGGATGGGAGTATCGATTACTTGTTATCATAAAAAAAATGTTGCTCCTTTTTTCGGATGTTAATATTGCGTGTGTCGTAACGTGCGTCAAGAGACCTTAATGAATCAAAACTTAATCAATTTCAGCATACACTATCTAGAACCGGATATCGTGGTTGGTAATTTGTTAGTTTTGACCCAAATATATCATATGACACGGCTTTAAGCTATTTTTTTGTTATTTTTTTATCGATTTTGAAAATACAAATAAAATACAAAAAGAAACTGACTCTAAATCATTTCCTAATATTAAAAAGTTATATTTACCATGTTTGTGGGGGGTATAATTATTAGTATTTATGTGGTCTGTGGGTATAATGTTCCGTTGAACCTTACTTACTTATTGTTGTTGTTAACAAAAACATTAATGTTAATTGTTTGTTTGTTTTGGAAATTGAAAATGGAAATGTTTTGTAGAGTAGAAATACGTGTGTTTGTCTTGAATGTTAATTTCATACTAACTTATAGCTAACACATGTTAAATGTTATACAGGTAAAAATAGTTTAAAATGCATAATAATGTAGAGCGTGCTCGTACAATGTTATATGAATGAACAACAACAACAAATTATTTATTTATTTAATTGCATCATGAATAGCATATTCCATGCATTTTTTATGATATCAAGTGACGGGATGAACAAATTGTGAGCATGATACTGGACGAACTTTTCCACTAGGAGCTCTAGTATAGTATTAGTATCAAACATGGACCCTGTTATGGTGGTGCAATCTATAAGTATACATGTACAAGTATATTCTAACTGGCGAAATATCTTTTCTTTTAAAAAATGCAAATATTATCCATATTCTATTCCTAGTGTTCTTTTTAACAACATATAGATAGATAGATAGATATATTTATTTGCAAGCATACACGGTAAGTAGATTACAATTATTACATTATATGTACAAATACAAAAGTTCAGCGTGTTGCGCCAGCAATTGGCATGCAAATATTATTGACTTTACATATCAAATTACATTAGAAAAAAAATAAAATAATTAACCAGTTCAAATGATGAATACAAATAACAAAAACCAAATATAATAAAATAGGAACGCATGTCAATACAATTAAATTACAATTAAAACTTACATAGAGGGTCACAATCTTCAAAATTTATATGTCAAGAACTCATGCGTACTACAAAGACAATTTGTCACAAGCAAGTCAAACAGCAATTTCTTAAATCTAGGTGTAGGTAACATTTTCATATCGTCAGGTAATACATTATGTAATTTTATGCACATGTTATAGCAATTCCTTTGGAACAATGTCGTAGTGTGTATATGTTGGGTCAAACAATTGGGATAACGGGTCAAAAAAGGAGCGGTATTGGCAATAAATAATTGTTTATGGGTTTTGACAAAATTACACGTTTCATATATATATAAAGAAGGAAGGGACAATATTCTTAGATTTATGAATAGAGGTTTGCAGCTATCTCGTGGACCTGCACCACACATTGCTCTTACGCACTTTTTCTGTAGTATGAAAACTCGATCCATGTTTACAGAGTTACCCCAGACTACAATTCCATACCGCAGAGTCGAACACACGTAGCCGTGGTAAGCTATCAGAGCAGTTTTCTGGTCACAGGTATTTTTAAGTCTGTAAAGTGCGAAAACAAATCTGTTGATTTTTTCACAGACTGACTCTACATGCGCTGTCCAGGTGAGATGTGTATCTAGCATGATAACGAGAAACTTCGTTGTGGTCGACTCTACTATGGGACTATTGTTGTAATCAGAAATTGTACATAATGAGAAATTAAACACGTTTGCTGCGAGAAAAACCTTCAATTTTAAAAAAAGAATCTAGTCCAGTTGTCATACCTATACAGATATCTAAATGAATACAGCCAATCTCATTATATTCACTTCATAACAAATTGCGTCTAGTGTCATATAATAAAGTTTTTTGCTAAACAAACAACGCACGATGCCCAAACAATGTTGTTTAAAAAAAATATGTTCAAAATAAAGAACGTACGTTTTCCTCCACGCGCTTACCCGTGATGACCAATAACTATTTTTTTAGAAGTGACAAATTATAATGTTGAAATTCTATTCTTTTGAGATACATATTTTATTCGGTTACCTGTCAGTAGGCCGAAATGACATTTTGCAGAAATATCGTTTGTTCAAATTTTCATAAATAATTTCTATTTTCAATTTCAAAAAAAAACGTAATTTTGAGAGGAAAATGTTTTTTCTTTTAAACCTTTTTTTTTTTTTGACGGGGGAAATCTTTATGGATACCCCTGAGTCCAGGGAGACTCAGGGGTTATGTGGGGACTCTCCCTCCAGACTGGAGGGCCTACCCCACTAAAACCCCCCCGGGTTTCCCTCTCGCCGGTTGAGTCGGCGCCGTGGGATCGGTGAACATTCACCACGACTTTTCTTTTAAACCTAACTTAATCTAAACTAACCGAACCTAATTGTGTCTTTACGATAAACATTCAACATATCCTGAAAGAACAACGGTTTCGTTATAATTCGGTATTGGGTGTAATGAAAATTCGAACAAAAATTATTTTATAAAAAAAAATTCGAGTTTGTGATAGGTTACCATTTTTTTCTCTGGATCTAAAACCGCGTATATTTGTTTTTCAAACTTTTAGGACTCTTTCCTGGTCCTATAATACAATATTAAAAGTTAAATAAACTCGTAATTGTCATAAACCACAGATGAAAACCATTGATACATGTAAAACTAGTCGTTTTGTTGAAGTAATTAAATTTTCCAGTTAGTAGTAGATGTTTAAGATTTCCAGAGGTTCTTTCTTCTAAATTTGTTTTTTCTTTAATACTTTTTTCACTGCTGAAAGAAATAATTGCAAATTTATCGAGTTCTTAGGTTTTCGCGATTGTTACACATAAAACTATGTTTCCCAATTCAAAATTTTGTAAAGTTTGTAAAATTAAAAATAAGATATTAATTAATAACTTTTGTAATTATAGTGAATAAATAAGGTGGTTTGCTTTAATATTAGACATAACTAGTTGATGACTTTATACCTCAGTCAGTCGTGACCATGGGACCTGTAAAGGGCCCGAAACGTTGGTTTGTTTGAAAAAGCAAATACACTTGATTTAAATCCAGAAAAATAGTTTAATTTTCTATCAATTCCTAATTTAGTTAACTTATTTATAAAGGTATTAATAGTTTGATAATTTGAAATAAAATTATTTTGTCAGAATCTAAATTGCGGATTGGTTTTTTCGTATACCAATGTTTGGCGATCTTTACAAGTCCGGTCACGAGTGACTTTGAGATGAGACCTAAAACATTGGTCCGTTTTTATAATAATAAAAAAGTTCTAGGTTAGTCTTTTTTTCTGTAGAGCAATTTTTTGGTGAAGAATCTAATCTCGCATAGGAGATGTGGTGGAATAAGCAATTCTACGTTCTTCTGACAGGAAAATAAGTATATGAATTAACTGATTTACCATACATGTGTAAGAAAAGAATTACTATAACTTCTCACACAATTACGAATGAGTGAAAAAGATGGTCCGATACGTCCACTGATACGATACGATCTCGTAGTATGCCTTAAAGACGTACTTACCAGTAATTATTTCCCTTTTCTTGCCTATGGGAATAACAAATATAAGCTTTATTGTTTTGGTTATGAAGTTTTAAGTAAAAATGGAAAAATAAAAAATAGCATTAAAAGAGACTGTCATATGTAACTGCATGAATGCATGAATTATTGTTTTGCTTGAGAATTCACAATAATATGAAATGTCAATTAATCATATTATCATGATTCTGCAGCCATTTTAGACGTGTTGAGAACATGAGATATTCCTAGAATTCGCGCCGAGCGTTTCGCTTCCACATTTATATGGCGAACGGCTATGGAGTGGAAATCCCTACCTGCAGACTTGTTTCCTGAAAGTTATAACTTGGACCTTTTCTAGGCGAGAGTGAATAGATATGATTTAGGTGTGCATGCTCCATCGTCGACTTCACGTCACTTACCATCAGGTGAGATGGAAGTCAAATGCGCACTTATTTTTTAATACAAAAAAACAGAATACATTCGAAATGAGAACCTCCTCCCTTCTTTCGATGTTGGCTAAAAAGCACTTTTGACATAATATGATGACATGTAGCTTTATATATATATAAAACCTTTCATGCGACAACGATGACATCACATGATTTGGATTCAGCATATAAATTATCTGTTGTCGTCATACAATTCAAAGTCATCAAACCGCGACGTACTATATAACTTTCACTACTTAACTGTCCATTGCATAATTCGCAAAAAAGAAAGCTAAGAAAAGTGACAACGTAGCTTGGAATGCCGTCACGCTGTTTACTTCTTCTGTTTATTATTTAACAGGAAAATGTAAATCTGCTAAGTAAAAATGGGCAGGGCATATAGCGAGGCATAGTAATGATAGATGGAGTAAGGTGACCACCGATTATGGCCAAGAAACACAGACAGAAGCATGGGACGTTCTGTATTTGAATGAGTCAACAATATTGTCAAAGCTGTGAACCCTAGACGGGTGAGACTACCTCAACATATTACATTCACAAATTAAGGCAGGCTTGTACTCAGTAGCACGTGAAGTCAAGTAAACCAAATAAAATTAGCTTATTGTTATTTATATCTTACTATCATCATCATTACCAGCTTTTTGCAGTCCACTGCTGGACACAGGCCTCTCCCAATGTGCGCCATTTGGCCCGGTCTTCAGCTTGTCGCATGATCTGTTGCCAGCAACTTTTCGCCGATTGTCGCTCTATATAACCAGAGGGTGTCCTATACTACGTTTACCGAGACGAGTTTGTGCATTTTATTAAACAACTTACCTATTTTAACGTTTTCGATTAATATCTTTTAACAATAAGATTTTTAACTCCATTGACACTTATAGTTCTTAGGATTTCGCGATTGTTACATATTGGAAATGAATCTATTTTTCGGATCTAAATCACTTTACAACGAGATTATCTGTGAAAAACTCCCTGTTTGGATATTTTCCTTGATCCAGAGTATTTAAAGGAGTACTAACTCGCCTAGCACTCACGTTCACTCAAACCCATTTCGCTTTTGTATTTAGTAAATAAGTATATTAATTAAGTGAGTAAATTATCAGCTTAAAAAAACAATAGATCTTTCTTGTTACTTTATAATGATATGTTAACATAAGTAGGATTACAATCTAGTACAGAACTTAAGTCATATTTAACTCTTATGAACTTAATTTGATTGTTATCTGTTTTGTCGTCCATAATAAATAAATAAATAGATAATTATCCATACTTCCAGGTCTTAAAAAAAACGTTCTATCGCGGAAAATCGTCGATTTTATGGCGGCCATTTTCAAACTTCTCAAAAATAAAGCAATGAAGTTAGGGATCGTTGAATATTTAAAACTCTCTCCTAAAAAGTTATCATTTTGCAAATTACGCCAAAGATGGCAATATTATTCAGTTAAAGGTAACTGGGGGGCTACTATAACCTTTCCAACAACAATCTTATTTCAATGTAAGCTTAAAGTAAGCTTAATATAATATTACTCATATTCGTACCACGACGAACCTGTCAACCAAGTAATGTATTATTGCAAAAGTGATTGAAAGAACGAATGATTTCCCAATATTATCTATTCCTTACTAAAAATAGGAAAAAGATAACGCTATGTGAACTATATAATGCCATCTCTTTCTTTTTTGATGTTCCGATTCGTCTTAACGTAGTATAATGTTTATGTACTTAATGTTATTGACATTTAGAGAATGTTGACAGTTAAAAAAAGAAAAGTGTGTAATAATAAAATCTATTAAAATTAAGTTTCTTTCAATAATTATTCCGCATTGTCATGAAGAAAAATAAATAAAACAAGCTGAGTCTTGATAGTCAAGTTGTGAATTCGGAACTATAGTCTAGTGTCAACTGTTAGTTTCGCCAAGGAGCATAGATGGCGCTGTTATAATTTTATGAAATCGTCGCGTATTTTTATTTAAAGAAAAATTATTTACTAGGTGGTAATAAATAAAAAATAAACAAAATATTGAAGAGATCTAAAGAGAAGAGAAGAGATCTAGTCACAAAGCTGCCAATAGAACATGATAGTTCTAACCTTGTTCTAACATTACAATAAGCTTACTTTAAGCGCGTTGTGGTACGAAAAGTCAATGTAAGGTTAAAGTAATATTGTTTTAAGAAGTTGTGGTAGGCCACCAGTTATATGATACGTATTGTCAAAAGAAAGTTGCTAAAACTCCTTGACCTCTTAACAATACCGAAACGTAAATTAAAATGCAGTCGTAGTAGGACGCGAAAGTTATTTCTTTATTTAGTGCTACCGGTCTAACTGAATATCGCGAAGGAGAAACTACAAAATACCGTTGTAGTTGCACAGATCATATGAATATTATTAATTGACAAGAAAGATTCCGTTGTTTGATTTTAAAACAATATATGTACATAGAGACACGTAAAGTTTGAGTAGCAGTAGAGGAGCTCCGTGTGAAAGAAGACTTCAAAAAAAGGAGGAGAGTCTCAATTCAAATGTATTGTTTTTTGTATGTATACCTACTACGCAATAACCCATTTGTGAACCGATTTTGATAATTCTTTTTTATTGGAAAGGGGATACCTCAGGAGTGGTCCCAGTTAAATTTGAAGAAAATATCCACCACTAAAAGTGGCAAACTAGGGGCTGGATCATTTCTGCGGTCGGTTTTTTCAGGATTTGTCATTCAAGATTCTCATCACAACTTACCGTTTAGTATTCTGTATCGGTTGTTTTATGATTCATTTTAATTCTATATTTTTTCGTTGAATCATATTAATATGATTCACTTTGTGAAATCGTGAGAAACTACATAGTTTTTTTAGTTAAACGCATTAGGACAATCGGCATGGCATATTATGACATACAATAAACTATCAAATCTTTTGCACATTTGATGGTATTCGGAATAGTTGTGTGACACAGATATATTAAGGTCGAACAATATTACGTATGCGCGCCACGCTTCGTGATCAATGATCGCTCGTAATCGGCGCGCGCGCGTGCTTTTGCCGTTTTGTTTACTGCGGAAACTCCAGCGCATCGAGCCTTGCTTGTGCTAGATATTAAATTAGACAGAGAGAGATTCTATGTGTTCTCCGACGTACAAGTTATGATAAGGCAATTTTATGTGAAGGGATATTTTTACAAGGGAGCAGTATAAATAGTTGAAACAATCAGTTCTATATAAAAAGAATCACGAATCGATTATGAATTATTTTAATCACTGGTGTGGTATATCATGTATTGGAATATGTACCTAATTCGCAATCATAACAATTTACAATAGAATTTCTCAGAATTTGCACACAATAAACAAAAACTTATGACACTGATAGCGTTCGATTTATTGTAACACCAAAGAACTATTGTGCATTGTAAACCACAAGGATAACAAGCGGTTAGAATTCATATTACCTACATGTGATTTTTGCTCGAAAACTGGAGTTATTTCCCGTAAAATCAATTATACCTAATTACAAAATAACATCTAAACGTAATACAAACATAATATTAAATGGAAAATGAAACGTCTAAATGATAAATCGTTCATCATACCCATTTTAGGCGCCTATCCATCATTGTCTTATGAGCACTTATTATGAGCCTATTTTAATTAAATTGTTAAATTATTCATGTTTACGTAACAGACAAGTTTACAAGGGTATATACTAAGTTTGATAGGAATATTATTATTTTTATATATCCATACAGTGTTTAATTTTCAATTGGAATTCTGGGCAGGTCACCGTGATCATTTGTAAAGGAGCCCGAACCGTTGGATTGTTCGGAAAAACAAATACTAGCAATTTTAAATCGGAATGTACCATACGGAGGGACAGCACCTAAACATCGTAGATACAAAACTTTAGTGAAAGAAGATTTCATTTTGATTTTGAAAATAATTCGAACTGCATTCAAACATTTTTAAATAGTCGCCAGTCTGAACCGGGAATCGAACCCGCCAATTGTGAAAAAAAGACCTGTAATTTTACTATACTGATCGAAAGCATCAATCATAAAGATTGTTTTCTTCTAAATAACATAGCATCTTAAATGAAAGTAAGACCATGAAATTTAACATTTTCAAATTATTTTTTTATAATCAGCCAGACGCATTGTCATTATAGGCGCTTCTTTAAAACTTTGAATGCAGTTCGAAATTGTTTTTAAAATCAAATTGAAGTCAGATTTAATTTTTAATTTTATTGTACAATAATTAGTCCCGCAGACTTCATTTTTCACCTAGGCTAGGGTTGGCTGGAAGAGATCTCTTCTAGAGATAAACTCACCTTTGTAATTTTCTTGTCCTTTACAACTTGTGTTTCATGTATCTTTTCTTTGTGCAATAAAGAGTTATTAAAAAAACTCATAAACGCAGGACTTATTGGCTATAAAGCTACTGATGTCCTCTCACTTTTATACTTATGCTTATTTATGTTTTATATTACTTGGAACTATTTTCAATCCGAACACGGAAGAGTGCTATATAAAATATCATCGGAAGTCGCTTCACATACGTAGTGTAACTTAGACAAAGAAATAAAGCCGGCTTTATTGTCCTGCCTTTTTTTTAAAGGTCGCATTGGACGTTGACGCCTTTTAGGAATGAGTGAGCTTTAATGTAGTCTTTTCATAATTGCGGAAGAAGCGCAAATTGTGCTATGTATAAAAAAAAACTACACTCGAATTCCGGATATCAAACAAATAAAGTGTATTGAAAACGAAAGTACGTCATTGTTTTTAATTTTAAATGATCGAGAGTACAGTCAAGAGCACGTCAAGTCGACACTTTGTACTTTGGACCGTTCTTATCGTAAGCGGCATAGAGTTGGATTTAAATGTTAAGTGCGAAGCTTGACGTGCTCTTGACCCTGTACGAGTACATTTGGCAGAGCATCATCATAAGTTCTGACGTCCACTAACTAAAACGCGGCTTAGTGACAAATGGTCAAATATCTGTTTCAAATAGAAAAAGATAGAGCACAAAAATATCTTTTAAGAACAGTTAAAATTAGTTAACCTGTTCGACTTATCGGAACTTACCCTAACGATGCATAGTTGAAATGTCATTGAACAACTTCAATATTCTAAAAGGACTCGCTCTGGGCCTTTTGGAGGGAAAAGTGTCGTTTTTATTTTGACTTTCAATTTTTTTGTGAAATCTAGTTTAAATGAATCTCGAACTAAAATACCCGTATCGGCGCGTTCTAAGGAATCCCGAGTCAATCCAACCACGCCACTTCAAATTGCCTATCCTCTTTGTGGCGGCCATATTTACAGAAACATAATTAAACGAAGACATGGCTCAAAGGACTTGTATCCAAGCCAAATTTATTATTAAAAAAGTCAATATTCTAAAACTGGGTTATGGTTTTTTATAACACCTCAAAAAAACAGACTTCCAGTGCTTATCACGTCTCTCACATCCAATTATCTCGCGTGTAAACTATAATTTTAACCTGTTTTCAGGATTTTATATGATCGGATAAAGTACATCCTATCGTGTAATACATTAGCACATTATTTAGACAGTACCCTTAGGTGTACCGTATATTTTGTAAAACCATTATGTAATAGTAAATTCCTAAACCTATTTGATCTAGCAAAACAGTTTTTCCCACTTCTCTTCCAGTGACCCGTCTTAACTTTTTCCTGATCTACATAACTTCGTCTTGGTCTTCTTCTGCCTCTCTTTCCCTCGATGTGAAAGAGTTTGTCCAGGCTAGTACTGCCATCTAACCTATTTCTGCCGCCAAGCAGTAATGTTAGCATTACTGTGTTCCGGTTTTGAAGGGTAAGGTAAGGTGAAATTACAGGCACATGGGACTTGTCAACTTACGTCTCAGGGTGACGGGCGCAGTGGCAGTACCCATAAGATCTTTGCGATTTAAAGCTCTGAGTGGCACTGCAATGGTCATGGACAGGCGTGTGACTTACCACTTGATATTATGAAAAAAATTATTCTCCTGAATTCAATAATTTTTAAGGAAACTGACGTTACGTGTTAGATGCACTAAATATATTTATCCTTAGATTTATCTGTTGTCTTTGATAAGCTTCACTATTCCTGCACTATAGTTAATACCTCCTCATCGGTTTTTCTTTCCGACCAACTAATTTCTTTCATTGAAAACAGAATAAAATTAATAAAACAGGATGTGGTCGCGTAATGGCTATCGGAAACATATAACGCGCGGAAATTGTACACGACCTACATAATATCTATTTACCGCGTCTTCTTAATGCGGTGGATTAACCACAAGAGCATGTCGTAATTCATAATTTATTTACTTGTAAAAAACACAGGTTGTATAGAAGTTGACAAGGAACAAAATAAGTATAGTCAGTAATGTTTAATATAACAATAACTTGTAAAAGTAAGTCACTCAGCCGTGACCATTAGACCAAGGGCCCGAAACGCTTGTTTGTTTGAAAAAAAAAAATAAATACACGCGATTGTATTTTGAATACACATAGAAAACGAAACTTTTTTTCCGGATTTTAATCGCGTATATTTGCTTTTATCAAACAAACGTTTCGGTTTTCAGTAAAAAAAAACATTATCACTTCCAGTGTGTAGCAATCGTGAAGGTATTATTTATTTCTTAGTGTTTTTGGTTTTGTGTTAGGATTACGACACCTCCAATGAACATGACGTTAACTTTATTTTTTAGTCATTGTTGTAAACAATGTTTATTTACTAATATACTCCTGGAGAAATAATTCGAGCCACCTCGTGTGTTTGTCGTAAAGGGGAAGAATACAAAAATAGTGTTAACATCGAAGATTAAATTTTCCCCCGGTTTTGCAAATAAAAATTCCCAACAACGACTTATAGAAAAGACGTTTAGTATACTAGTTTCAAAATTGCATAATAGTTTTTAGCAATCAAACATTTAATACTGAATGCGTGGGGGCTCGAATTATATGTCCGGAAGTGTATTATCCTCCCCAAATTTTGTGAAAAAAAAATAGAAGATAAAAACAAAATAAAACCAGAACAGGCTAAAAATTAAATTTGGTATAATGTTCATTGGAGAATTGGAGGTATCGATTTGTTGTACAAAAGTTATCGGTTATATAAGAAAAAATCGGTTATATAAAAATGTAGAACTCGGAAACTATCGACGAAATATGGTCAAGGACGTGTCATATGCATATGTATGTGAGTGCATATTATGTGTATATGCGTGTATCTTCGTGCCTGCATGAGCGTACGCTTGCGTGGAAGAGAGCTTACGTGCGAATTTCTCCCAAAAAAAAATTGTATTTAAGCTCTTAATATATATTTACCCGTTACATAATAAAGTACTTATTATATGCAGACACTCGTCATATACTTTACTGGTTTACCTCTAAACGCCAGCCATTCACTATGTTACTTGTTTGTATCCAGTTTGTGCTTTGTTGTAGTGTATACCCTTTAAACTAACACAAAAACATTTTAAATTTATAGCGTGTTTAAATTGTTTTGTATTGAATTAATTAATAATAAAATAAATGTGAATAAAAATTAATTTTTCCCCTTCACTGTTAGCAAGAGGTATTGCTGCTAAACAATCATTGAAGTCACATAAACTTAGAAATTAAGTCATAGAGGAATCCTACATAACATTTTGGTGATAAGAATAAGTGCTACAAGAGCTGTTTAAAAGAATTTTAAGAACCTAAGATCCTATAAAGGCATTAACTATTGGTGACATAGAGCGATATAACTCTCAGATAACCCTGATTTGAGCCCATGATTTCAGAGCTTAAAGTAATTTATTGGTTATAGAGTAGTTGCTAATGAGTGATAATTCGATCCGGTTGGATTCGAACCAGCGCCTTCAGCATACCGTGCCCAACGCTCTCTCAGCTGAGCTACGTAACGAACCAGCAGACCTCACGAATACTATGTACTTGTTGCAAATTTTTGTTTTTGGTTTTTAAGGACTTGCACTGTAGTGCCATCTACGAAAATTTTTTTGAAATAGTTTTTCGTCACATAGACAGTAGTTAATGTTCGATCTTTGTATTAGTAAATTATAACAAACTAGTGGAGTAATTTCACAAAAAAATAACTGAATATCATCACAGTAAAATATCGTGATATCCAATAAACCATGTTCATTAATATACATTATTGAACTTGTGCACTAATAATATTAAGTTTATTGAATATCACGACATTATTATTGAATATCATGATATTCAATAAACTTATAAGTGTGTTAAGTTTATTGAATATCACGACTAATGGCTGAGTAAAGAAATGACAATGCAGGTAATCACCGATTTAAAGCACAATTTCTTAAAGCATTAGAATTATTTAAGTAAGTTTTGCGGAAGTTAACGATTTCATTGTTTACCTGTTTTATTTTAACGATGTTATGATATATATTATAATTTTTTTGTTCGTCGGTTTAAAGGTCACCTTAACTGTTAAGATGGAATATAGTTTCTCAACAATAATTAGTGCGTATTGGTTGAGTGAAGACATATATTTCTTACACATGGCGCTACGGCAAAAAACAAAGATCTGCAACAAACAGAAAAATTCGTAAGGTTCTCTAGTTCGTTCCGTGCCTTGGTTAAGTTGGTTAGCATAGCGTCTGGCACGGTTTGCTGGAAGACGTTGGTTCGAATCCAGCCGGATCGAAGGAATTTTTTCTTAGTGTTTGTATTAATAATTATAACTAAAACAAACTAGTGGAGTAATTTCACAAAAATAATTGAATATCATGGTGGTCACACGTCGTGATATTCAATAAACTAAAAAATTACAATAATTAAATCATTAGTAAAACTTGAATGACTACCAACTCTCAGAAAGAACAAAGGTTTTTTTATGATACGAAGTAACGGGATATAGTGGTAACACTCTTACTCAGTGCCACTCAGAGCTTTAAATCGCAAAAACCGGTGGGGCACTGCCACTGCGCCCGTCATTCTGAGACACACATGATGGCTTTCTAGAATAGATTTTCTAGTAAAATTCAGCATTTTCTAAGTAATAACTAAAAAAAGAAGCTATTTTGGATGGGATCACTACTCTTGACAAGCAGCGAGTTGTGAAGTTTCAGGTGCCTATAGTTTCGGCGCACTTACCTTTCACAATTAGAACGCAGTATTGCTCAAATTACTGATTAGCGGTGCAGTATCTGCCGTGGTACACGAGACTTTGCGCCAACATTTGTAACTTAAAATTCGCAATATCGCATTTGCAAATAAACCCGATGCAATTAGCATTTTGATAAGCTTGTTATGAACGTTAAAAAATTACGAATGTTGAAAGTTTTGTTGTAGAATTACGCAATATTTTGAATAATTTAATTATATAAAAATACGCTAACAATTCTGTGGTCAGTATTTGCGGAAAATCCACTAAACTACTTAATTTTTTTTCCTCAATACTTCTGTAACTTTTTAAGCAGTTGATATTTCATGGTATCTTGCTTTTATTTATTAAAAAGTAATTATTTTTACACGATTTGATGCCGAACTGTTTCAGACTCGACTACATAAATAGCTTTTATTTCTACACTAAAAGACTTAATATTGACTTACTTATCGTATCTATGGTATAGACTTTCAGACCAGAACAGATTTGCCATCGTTCTGAAGGGATGTTTTTATGGCACCACTTAGAGCTTTAAATTGCAAAGATTCGAGGGGCACT
>NW_020653852.1:6077460-6085426 GCF_003589595.1 Hyposmocoma kahamanoa | reverse complement strand
AACCACTGCCGGTTGGTTTTTATAAAAAAGAGCAGAGACGAATAGCATTTAATTCTGAGTTGTTTAAAAAAACTTAAGCTATATCATTGACATTTCTTTAGTTGTTACTTAGTCTACGGAAAGACGTTGGCTTTTTGTGTGTGTTCGACTATCTTTATAATGGGGAGTGCTCAGAGGGCCTTTTCGAATTGGTGCCACCGTCTCGTTTCCACCATCGCTCTTCCCGCTAAGGTAGTAGAGCCAATACCCACATCATAGATGCCTGGCGTTATAAGAAGTTCGTCCTTTCCTCGAACCTGCAAGATGTGGAAAGATCTTCCTCCAAAAATATTTCTTTTGCACTATGACATGGGTTTCTTCAAAAAGCATGTCAAAAGGGTTCTCAAAGGCTGGCAACGCTTAGGCAGCTTATCTGATGTTACAGATGTCCATGGGTGATGTTGACTAGCTCCCATCAAGCTGCTCGTACGCCTCCTACTTTACATAAAAAAATGTTGTATAATTTTACATTCGGTTTTACCAAGACACTTTTTTCAAAATTTTATATAAACGTCTATTTATATAAGTATTATTGTTTTTTACTCTAGTGCTGCCACTCTTCTCGTGAAAACCAATTTATTATAGTAATCAACATCTTATAATTTAACGCTACATATTAAATTATTTTCTGCAAATGAAACAAAAAACGCTAAAATTATATTTAAACGGTTGGTTTTTTCAAGTTCTGGTATTTCCTTGCCGGATAAAACTGAATTTAGATTTTAAATTACTGGTTTGTGCGTATTATTATTATTATAAATTAATACCTGGTGTGAGATTTACTTGGAAGTTTATTTCTTACTGCCAATTACTGTTTCGGTGGTTTAGTTTTGTAATGATATCAAAATGGTTCCTTGATAAAAAAAAATAGACCTATATTTGGGAGAATGCTACCGTCTCGTATCTAGTTTGTGCGTAGCTCAATTGACACAAAGTTCATTATGCTATGTACAATTTCGTTACAAAAATTTGCTTCCATTCTATTCCGCAACATTGTAAATTGAGCATTAGGGCAAACCGGCAAACGGGAAGGCAGAAGACTTTACATTTTTCAATTTACATTTTATGCTATTTCAATTGCAATTAAGTATAAATTTCAATGCCCTAAAACTGAACTCGAAGTACCACAGAGCATTTGTTTTTGAGGTACTGAAGAGCGTGCTAGAGGATATACGTATAGTATGCGATGGAATGCACCGCTTATAATGCGCCAGAGTCCGCCTGAATGCGCCGGAGTAGCGGTAAACGAGAGAGAGAGTGGGCGGTGCGATACGCTGATGGACTTTCGCGGTATCTTAAGGATATTCTTCATGAGTGTGCTCTGATGGACAAACAAGATCCTCTTCGCTGCTCTCCGTCCGCCGGTTAGCCCTTAAGGACCATCTTAAGGGCTAATAACGCTATTAATATATTAATAATCTACATATTTTATATATTATAATAATGTTTATTGTGACAAAATAGTTACAGCATAGTCCTTCTCCTTGTCCTTGAAGTCCTTGTCAAAGTCAAAGAATAATTTATTCCACAGCTAAAATAAATTTACACTTGAAAACGACACATTTAAGCTACTGCTCGTTCGCGAGCAAGAACGAGCAAGAAACTCTAGGGATTGCTCTTTTCAAATAAACTTAAATGCTATGGATTACGCTTTGAATCAAATTTCTCTAGAATCAAGAGCCATGTCGTCTTTCCATATATCTTTATGTAACACGTAGTCAATTTTGCAATATGACTTTTCAATCAAAATATTTTTAATGTCATTTTTAAACTTGAAACTTAAATAATGAACTTAATATATGATTCGAAAACTTATCGTAAAAACGTATACAGTTCCCCATAAACAAGTCGTTTACCTTGGTTATTCGAAATCGTGGTCCCATGAGTTTAGACTTAGCTCTAAGGTTAATACGGTGAATATCTTCTTTGTTATTGAAATTATGTATATTTTACGGGTATATAAAATATTTGAATAAATGTACTGTGATGCCACAGTCTAGATACCCGTCTCCTTATTTTTTTGCGAGAAGCCCGAGAATCTAAACCACAAAAAGTATACAGAAAGAATCGCTCGTTTTTGCAATACAAATATGGTTTGAATGTCTGCCGATTTACCCCAAATAAGAATCCCTAGGACATTATACTATGGAAGTAACTAAAGTAAACTAGTCTAGCAGTACTAACATCGGTAAGTTCACGTATTCTGCGGACTGCGTATGCAGCGGAGCTTAAAATCTGCTGGCTAGGGAAGATATATGTGGAAACCATTGAAGTTTACTATCTAAGGTCACTCCCAAGAAGACTGCTTTATTAACAAGGTCCAACTTTTCTCCGTTTATTTCTATGCATGGTCCATTTTACGGTTTAGGTAACTCAAATTTAACACACTTTGACTTCTTGGCATTAAGCACTAAATTATTAGCATTAAACCAATAAACTACCTTAGAGAGGGTATCATTAATATGGTTATAGTTAACGACATATCTGTTTGTTTTAAAAATCAAGAGGTGTCAGGAAACAATACTATTCCGTAATGGTCCTTAACAAAGAATGGCAGATCATTAATAGCAGAGCTAGGTATATAATCAGTGTTAGATCTACAAGAGTCAGCGACCTCTCTCAACATTTGACAAGGACGTTTGTCGTCTATTTCTTAACAATTGTAGAAGGTTATTAAATACGAGGTATATATTATACATTTCACTGTGCGTGTGTGTTCACAAATAAGTTACGATATCATACCAAAGTTCCTACAACATTTGTGATTTCATATTTTCCCTCACGTATTGTTGCTAGGTCTTCCAATATTGATTTCCGGCCAATTATAAGAAAAAAGCTTAGGTGTACGTTATTAAATATGTAGTACGCTCTGCTACAACTTTGGTAATATATTTCCAGTGTAAGCTAATACACGGTGTACATTAGTGGACACAACAAAAGTAGTTCTGACATCTGTTCGTGATTGTGAGCGTGATGTGTTGCGATTGCGTGGTTGTACGTGTGAAAAAATTATGGTTATTGGGAAATTTTTGGCCTAATTATAGTCAAAACAACATTATAATCAAGTTTAGCAAGTTAAAAGAAGTGTGAATATTCTCCCTAAGAGGTATCTTGGAAATTAATCGTTTTCGACGATCTTGGTTACCTAGTGCTTATCTCTCTGCGAGCTTGATGAAGGAAGGCTCAGTTTTGAATTCTGGTAAAACCAATTCACAAATTTCAAGTCTGTTATGACCATGGGATCTTAACAGTCTGAAACGTTAGTTTGTTTGAAAAACAAAAACAAATATACGTAATTTTAGATAAGAAAAAATAATTTAATTAACTTCCACTTAGAAAAGATTTTTTCGAGCTTTCCTTAATAGTGTTGATGTCCTGGTCTTCTGGGTTAGTGTTCCCGGAGTTTATTTCCTTAACCTGGCACTCATAGTACAGGAAATAGCGTAGTTTTAGGCCAGATAGTCGATGTGATTATCGTTTCATTTTTTTAACCGACTTCAAAAAAGAAGGAGGTTCTCAATTCGGCTGTATTTTTTTTGTGTTTGTTACGCAATTACTCCAATATTTGTGAACTGATTTTGATGTTTTTTTTTGTGGGAAAGGGGATATCTGACTCGTGATCCCATTGAAATTTTAAGAAAATATTCCACCTCTTAGAGTGGCAGATTAGGGGATGAATCCGGTTACCTATTATTAGTCCGAAATTACATTTTCTAGAAATAACTTTTGGTCGAAATTTCATAAGCTCGAAAGTTATTTTGAGAGGAAATTTTTTCTTTTAAACCGAACTTAACCTAACCTTTTTTTTATTACCGTGAGGAAAATGCGTTACGACGGCGGGGATATGTGGGACTCTCTCCTGGGGACTATGTCGGTCCCCAAGAGCATACCCACTAAAAACCTCACGATATTCCTGCGCGCACCTGGCGCCGGAGCCGCGGGGTCTACGGGGTCGATTCACGCCCTTTGGGCGGATCCCTACTCCATCCCCCCCTTAATCATGGGGGGCGACCTGCACGGAGATTCCCCGAAGCAGCGGGGCATCTACCGGCGGCGGAGGCCTGTGCAATGCAGGGGCAGGGTCTCCCAACCCTGCACCTTGCTGGCCTCCGCTGATGGGACGCAGGACACAAAAAATGTTCGACTTTGTGATAGGTTACCGATGAATCCAGTTTATTGGATTTCACCCATTTTCCATCAACTGATTTCAATAAAATTTGGCAAACTGTTATAATTTGCGGTGGGTTTTTTAATTTTCTTATATTAATTTATTCAAGAAGAATCCTTGATGACCTTTTTCCATCCCAAGCATCTATGAAGAATTACGTTTTATGAATATCAGGATATTTCACCACCGTGATATTCAATATTATTTTGTAAAAGTACTCTACTAGTTTGTTATAATTATTAAACAAAGATCGAACACTTAGAAAAATTCACGTCGATCCGGATTTTATTTCGAAACAACGTCTGCTACCAAACCGTGTCAGACGCTATGCCATCTAAGCCACGAACGGTCCTCATGAATTTTTCCATGTTCTTGTTGCAGATCTTTGGTTTGGTTTTTAACGACTTTTTTACCGTAGCGCCATCTGTGAGAAATCTATGAAAATATGTACCAGCATATGAACAATTACAAATTAATTAACCTTGCTGTTTCTCGCTTTTCAGACCGACCCTGATGACTTGGTCAGGAGAAGCATCAGAGACAATGCCAACACGGTACCCGCTTGACCCGTTCACTCCCGTCTACACCACCGCCATAACTCTTATCGACCAGATCGGCTACAAGATCATGAGGACCACAGAACTATTTACGGATATATTGAGAAATACAGTTCGCGCTGTCGTTGGAGGGTAGATTGTATTTTGTTTCACTTTAACTTAGTGCCTCTTCAACAAGTTTACAATGTCATTCATCGTTAGCGACCCCGTAAAATGTGTACAGGGATATTTAGTACCTCGTTCAACCACTGGAGGCGCTACACAATTTTCCATAGGAAATTGCCAAACATGTGAATGTGAATGACTGTCAACATTGTAAACTCAGGATAAAAATAGCTTCCCACGGTTTGTGATTTTACCAATCGCCACGCACGAGCTCGCACCCGCTCACCAAGGGAAAAGTCCTCTCAAGTCAAGGCTCGTCCGTAGTAAAGCAAACGCGTCCATAAAGGTGCATAGATAAATGCATGGCGAAAAATAAACGCGGCCAGTGCGAGGCGATTTGTTGTCATTCTGTAATTAGTTAATTACTAATATGAAAAGGGCGTAGCCGCTGTGTGGCTGTGCCACGAAATCTGTAAAATTGCAGGCCATGGGAAGGCACTTTTAGGTAATAAATTTGATTAATGTCGTTTATTTACTTGTAATGTTGGAACATTGCCTGTTTCTCCTGATAAGTGAAACTTAAGCTACATTTCAGTTATAAAATGTAATAACAACTTTTTAAATATAAATCGTCAGCTATCTGAAAAAAGAACATCCATGAAGAAGAAAGTTGTAATCATGACAAGGAATTACTTGAAATACGTGTGAAACAGCAACAACTTCTTAATGATTATTTTGTATATACATATTATGTATGTTCGCACCTAATTATACATATACAATGTGTCAAATTATCTGGTTATAATCAAATCTTACGTCATTTACATAAAGTTCAAATTTGCAGTTCGTATGTCATCGCAAACATGGTAATCGACATTTTTAGCGAAATTTAGTTATTACCTAACTTACCTATCAAGTATCAGTGAAACTACATCAACAACCCACTGTAAGGTGAGGTGCAAGTTGTGTGATTACACCCTTATTAATTTGAATTTACTTATTTTGAATGCTACTTACGTAATAATTGCAAGTCAGGTTTTTCGCAAGTTTCAAAATGGTTTCAAATGACGTTAATCTATTAAATATTCACTCAATGTTCAAGTTATTTAAACAAAGTACAGTGTCGTGAAATTAAAATTGTAAATTAAAAATGCAATGAAGAAACGATGGAGAAAGGTGGAACTGTATTTTTAATATTTTAATTTAAAATAGGATATTTTTTAAACATAAAACGAAGAGATTAACCTCCTTTTTAGGAGTCATCCTATCATATTCATTAAGCAAATAAGCTAGTTGCAGGACACAAACTTTCACGTTTCGATTTGTAACAAAAATTTAAAGACGCGAAATACAACCTTCAATTGTAACAATGTGCAGTTTGAAAGCATTTCAGATGTGTGTAGGTAAACATTTTGAAATTATTAATCACTCAATACACAAACGTAGCCACAATGTGTGCGAAACGATTTTACAAAATTTCTTGTACTATACAAAATTTTGTTATTAAATTTTATGTGAAACCAATTATTATTAACGGGAATTTTGAAATTATTTATTGCCATTTATATGATCATTATTTACAATACGATCGCAACGTTTTGTGACGTCCTGTAGTATATTTTCATATAAAAAAAAATATAATTATTTTATTAGCATATTTTATGAGAATCTCATTATAAAGTAGCCTATAATTGTACTTATTGTATAAGAGATGTGGTTTCTATGACACACTATTTGTAATGCAAAAATGAGTTTAATAAAAAAAATATTTTATTATAGTAACATTCCATAACTCAAAATGTCTGTAGTCGGATAAAATTATATTACTTTACTCATATAGGCCGTGTAAAACTCGTATAAAGCCTTGGTAGCCTGGTTAGACATATCGCATCTCAAGCAGAGTCTATGGGTTTGAATACGGATGTCAGAGTTTATTTTCTCGGTTAATTTAATATTTATTATGATCTTTTCGATGAAGGAAAACATCGTTATGAAACCTGCACGTCGAAGAAGGTTCACAACCCTCGAAAAGCGAGACCCCAACCCGCATTGGATCAGGGTGACGGACTATGGCCTAAACCCTCCTAAAAGGAGACCCGTGCCCAGCAGTGGGACGTATATATGAGTTTAATCATCGCCACGGTCACCAAATATATAAAAGTAGACTTTTGGATGCAAGCTACTCCAAAATTATTTTCACTACCCTGGATGTAATCTACGAGAAATATACTAATGTAAATTCGTCACCTGGAACCACACACCAATAGCTTTCCAATAGCTGTGAAAAGAAATTATGATTTGTATAATTAAACAGTCGTAAGCCTACCCTAATTCGCTTACTTACTACGTAGGCGTACACCAAGGTACGTTATTGCGACCATTTTTATTCTTAATTAATTTAATCGTACATTTATAAGTCGTCGTTAGTAAACACTTCATACATATAAGATCTGTACGTTTGCACTAATTATGACATAAATAAGATTATTTATGGACCTATCGAACATAGTTAAACTTTAGACATGTGCGATACAGAATTGATGATATTAAATTATTTATAACTTCTAAGGGAATAAAAACCGAATGTGCCTAATAAAATATTAATGAAAATCGAAATTTTGTGTACATAATGAATGACATTGAGTTGTTTTTTAATATATAAGTTTACAGTTAAGTTTTGAAATAGTCATAATTTTATTATTAAATTTTTTAAGTATTTTATGTCTGGCTCATTTTGATACCTCACTAAATAATCAAAATCAAAATTCTGCTATATCAAAAAGTTATTGAATTGTGACGTCTGCATGAAAGTAGGGAGTGGACAATATTTTATATACTTAATAATTCAGGCTGACATTGTAACCTTTATACTTAGGTCTAAGTACAAACCGACGAAATATATACAAGTGAAACATATTAAATTTAGTTCAATTACAGATTTTAAAAAACTGTTTACGTTTTGATACTATTGTACATTATTGCAGAGGCCAGGAAGTAAGAGATTGCTGGACGAGTATGACTTACAAAAAATTTGTAATTATATTAATATGAATTAAATTTTTATTGAATTGATATTCAATTATTTTTTGTGAAATTA
>NW_020653852.1:6057071-6077450 GCF_003589595.1 Hyposmocoma kahamanoa | reverse complement strand
CATCTATGAGAAATCTATGAAAGATTTATCACCCAGTTAGTACCTTTGCAGCTACCAGTCCTGGCAAAAGATGTCGCTATTCACTGTATTAATTAAATTTTTATTGAATTGATATTATTATATTAATATGAGCAAGCAATCTGTTGCTAAGTCAAGGAAATAATAAAAGACTAAAGAGAGGAAGATGTATAATAGTAAAAAAAAATATTAAAAGTAATATTTGACGTGTTACGACAATTGCTAAAAGAAAATGGTATTGTTTTTCCAGGCACATTAATAATATTCCGCTGAACTTCTGATGATGTGTTTTAATGTGTATCTATTACTGTATTTTCATTATCGCTCTTCTCACTAGCATTCATTTTCGCGACCAAAATACATAAAAGACGAAAAAGCAAAAGAATACCAAAACACGTTACTTTAAATTTTAGTGTTTCCGCCATTTTCTTTTTTTTATGTAACCAGTACTTACAGGTAGGTATTGTTAATTCTCGCAGTTACGAACACTGGGCAGTTGGCTGTATGAGTTTTTCTTTTGCCTGTTCGCATAGTTCATTATTAGTAGGTAGATTTAAAAGTAGAGAAGAAGACAGTAATGGATTTTCATACTTACTTTGCAGGCCTTGGAGGGAAGAAGTCGCATGGTCAATTGATGACAAACTTTGGTGTTCGTTTTTTGAAAGTAATCCAAACATCTGTTCTGCGCGAACCAAAGTAGAAGATAGAAGGTAGAGTTATGTGCTATTGGAATGTTAAACGACAACCCTAAGCAAAATCGTTGGTCGACCAATCACAAGAAGCATCGTCATCGCGGAGTCACAGGATAATATTGCATGCTAATAGCTCAGAGCACACTAGACATGAGGAAAAGTGTTACATTTCTATCACCGTGACTACCGTATCAGTTACAAAAAAATCACTGTAACAAATCACCCTGATTTTGTCACGCCTGTCGCTTCAATCACGATAAACGGTTTTGGCAAGCGGCTACCGTCTAATAGTCTTATACTCACTTTAATGTAACGTTTGATTTCATTTAGAAAACTAATCCGCAATAACCTTCATGGTTTTACAGTCTTGTCGCATTATTCGTTAATAAGACCATGGCATGTTTATTATTTTTAATCAATTTTGTATTTACAATATTTACACTGATGTAGTTATATCTTGGTTCATAATTCGAATTTAAACATAAAAACAAACTACAAAGAATTGCGCAGTCCCAGTCTCTATAGAACGGAGATCGACCATGATTTTGTTTGTAAAATATGTAGTGACGTGAGCGATGGAGACATAGTGGAACGGAGAAACAACCTATGTGATTTTGGAACATCGCTCCTTCGTAAAAAGTCACGTATTTGACGGCTGATCACTGTGTTTTTTTCATCGTGACATTATTTATCACCCACCTCTAGAGCAGACGCAAGTGGAAGCAGCCCTGGTCCTACACCAGTCTGATGATTTAAGGTCTACCAGTCTTTGACCCTGAAATAATAGCATTGGTCCTGACATTTGTCACCAATGTTCGTATTGGCTGCTGTCAATTTAAGCTGCAGACACAAGTCCTTTAAAGTTCTTCAATAAGACGCCTGTGTAAAATTTAATAGCAAACTCATTTAAAGACATTATGCACCGTTATGAAAATCGAAAATTATTTTGTTCAATTTCTATTATTTACGTATCGTTCCAGAAAGTAGGTACTCACTGTTACGAAAGATATAGGAAAGAAAAAATATTACACTGGCAATATATAACTTTAATAGCACTTGAGATATAACACACGCTTTACACTTTTCAATTACCATAAAGATGATGATGAAATGAGCATAATCGAATACATCGAGTCTTTCAAACGGTTCTCATAAAAAGCGTTTTGACTAAAATATTAAAATTTAAATAAAATGTTGAAATCGTAAGGAGAAACACTTTTTGGGTTTTAGGTTTAATTTGTAGGAGGGTAATTTTAGGTAAGTTTTTTTGTACTCAATTTTGGAGACAATTTATTTTTATTTAAATACTTATAGAATATCAACATGAAGTATTATTTAATATTCGAGTGTGGTAACCTGAAATGTTCTTGAATATTTCACGTTGATATATTAGCGTCATTAAATAATAAAAATTGTCACCAAAATTGAGCACAAAAAACTTGCCTGAAAATTACTGAGAAAGAGAAACATATAACTGTTTGAGCTTTATTGCTTTACCTATTTCTGCTCTAACCTTTCGTATAAAAATAATAAATCCCAAAAAGTTATTTACTTAGTAAATAAACAGTTACGATCATACCACATTAACGTGTTTGGTAGATTACTTTTAACAGGAACGTGACCATACCACTTTATGATTTGGCCAAAAGTGAAAGTAGTCTAGACGCTTAACTTCATTATTATAGATAGATTCAGCTGAATTACAATAAGACCAAAAAAGTGTCACCATGACGAGGAGCGGTAGAAAGCTATAGCAGGCGATTTAACGTATTTGTTACATAATTTTAAATCCTATATGTACCATATTGACTTCGTAGTAGATTGTAAAATTGTATAACAACCCCACCCCTCGTCATGTAAGTCAACTTGACACCAGTGTTATGCGTTCTCCCTCTTTTTGCGACTGGCGACGAAATCGATAAAGAGAACTGACGGTTTCACTTTTTTGTTTATTAATTAATAACAAACAACGGAAACCCAGACATTTTTGAAGCGTTCTCGTATTTTTATTGAAAATTAATGTTACGTACACTCACGTCAATCTGATGGTCACTGATTTGAGCTTTCTATAAGTCCAAAAAGAACATCTAATTAAAATCAACCTTACCCCAATAAGTTAAGGAGAAATTTGAATTATTTGTGGACGAGCATCAGAAAATTTTAGATTCTTCGTTAAAAACAATTGAAAGTTAAGTTACAACGTATTGTAACTTAACTCTTAAGTATACATAGCACTATTTGCAAATCTAGGGCAGCTATCATTCCTAGAAAGAGTTCCGAAGAGGGCCGAAGTTCGCACGAAGTAATAAAATCGATTAGTGCAAAATCACGCCCTCGCGTCCATTAAATCTTGTGTAGGCACGAGTTGGAAAAATATCATGACACACATCCATCGTCGAAAATCACAAAACTTCGTTTACGCATTGACATTCTACATTATACGAGAAGGATTTATGAATTATAATTAAATATAGATTTCTCCATACAATGTTGTTAATATTAATTTAAACATTATGGTAATTTTAAATACGTATTGATCTGACTGAACACAGTCCATATTGCAATTTATTGCATCTCGATGACGTATTTGCGCGACGTCACGGCGCGCGCAAGTCAACGCACGCGGGGCAATAATTCGCTTGCGTGCAAGTTGCCAACCTGCGCCACTCTCACTCCACGCCAGTTGCGCGCAACGCGTCCTTACAATTACTCAGCTTGCATAGCTGCATACCAATGTATCCTTCATTTAATACGTTTCCACTCAAAAATGACCGACAAATGGACTAATAAAACAACAGCCAAGTTCATCGAAGTATACAAACGACACCAGTGTCTTTGGAACATCAAGCATGGACTATACAAAAACAAAGAAGCTCGCGATGTAGCTTACAGCAACCTAATATATGAAATGGCCAGAACCTTAAACGTACACATGACCGTGAAAGCTGTGAGAGAGAAAATCAGGTCGCTAAGGAACACTTTTATAAATGAAAATAAGAAAATTGAAGAGGCTAAAATAATGGGGAGTAATTATTTTCCCAGGCTGCAGTGGTACGAGTCAATGATGTTCCTGAAGCAGTCGGAAGAAACGAGCCATGTGCGCTGCGAACCTACGAGTATGGTAAGCATACGTATGATTATGTTTTTGCACATGCGCATTAGCCGGCAAACGTCTTAGCAAAGCCCATCGAAATTCGAGGTAGCGAAACATTTAGAATAAGTAATAAATATTTTACGACTTTAATAAGTATTATATTTAATAAATATTTATTACATTTTTAAATCCTTATAATTCGCCTTTACAGGTGTCGACGCAATCAGATAGCAATAGTATCACAATCACTAAGGTACCAGAAAATGAGAGCATAACAATTACCAGGCTTCCAGAAGTAGAAAGTATTTCGAACAATTACAGTTCTGACAATGTGACTGATTTCCATCATAACATTATGGAACCCGTCGTTAATCTTACAGAAGTAACGAATGGGCAGCATCGTCCTATACTCCAGGAGACACACCACGTGAGTCATCATTCGCTTCCACCGTTTCCTACGAACGTAGAAACTGTACGAAATTCGCCAAAAGTTATTGAAGAAGATGAGTTCGATGCATTTGGAAGAAACGTTGCTTTACAATTAAAGTCTTTGCCATTGATTTACGCTTTAGAAAGTCAAGAAATTATACAAAGGGTTCTAAAAGAACAGAGAATACAGGCTTTACAGGGACAACCACAACCTCAACAGGAAGAAACATTTACTGCTAACGCAGTGACCATTGCTGTACCTTCAGAAATACGACCGCTGTTGGGAAGTATTAAGTTAGAATTAGAGTAAAACTTAAAATTTTAAACCAAAGAATCGACCGAATTGTACTTACTTTAAGTTAAAAATGTCGTCATATCCTCGTCCACTTTTCGTGTCTATAATAATAATAACTTATCAATAAGTAATACAAAGAACAACCAAATGTTTATAGTCTATAGTTATTAAGCTCGACTGATAGATTCTTCGAAAATTATTAAACCGCAGGTGATTTTCCTTAGCGAAATTGCTCATGGGGAAACCACTTTATGTTAATAATTATTGTATGTTATTTTATTTTTGTCGTTTAAAATAGCTTATTGATTCGTTAACACTATTACAATACAACTAGTAATGTTGAAAAATGTACAAACGTTACTTGCGCAAATCTTAGACTTTCGCTGACTAATGTGATAGCAAGTTTATTTGATTATTTCTGATACATGGCTTAACAAATAATAATCAGAAATCTTATTCAAAATTACAGAATTCATTGCACTTTACGTGAAAAAACTGTGTTTTGTATGTACCTTGTAAAATAAAAAGAAAGTATTTCTTATAAAATGTCTATAATGTTGTAGTGTACAGTACTATTCTTAAAATCGAAGCTTCGGAATTGTTCCAGTTTAACGAAAAAACAAGCGAATGTTTTTATTCTGCCCTTCTTATCATATAAATAACGTAATTGACATTTTTAGCGAAATGGTTATTAACATGTCTGGGATCTCTAATCGATTTTTTTATAACTAATTTAGTTTCAGTTTTATCGTTAAATAAAATTAGCGCTAATTGTCATTTTTTATTACAAATTAAATAGAAATGCGTAGTTATGACGAGAGGGCAGTATTATTGACATACTTTTAAATCTGGTGAATCGGCAATTCAAGTATTAACCTTGCGTGTGAATACATAAGACAAACTTTTAATTGGTGAAGTATTGTTACGACGTACTGATATCAAAACGAACATATTTATAAGAAAAAATATCAGATAATTTAAAAATAGTATGTCACTGCTGTAACCTTCACTAAATCAGTAATAAAGTGATGAATGTATAAAGTACTACATCAACAAAAAAACACTATCCCCCACCCGAAAAAGTCAAAGTTCTGGAGCTTAGACTTTACCTACTAGTATGCATGTCTATCAATGTTGAACTATGTTATCTACAATACAGGTTAACTCAGGAGATAAAAACAAATAAATGTTTGAAACTTTTATTCATTTATTTTTTCATATATCACATACATCATAGTGGATTACGTAAACATTTGTTCTTAAATTATGAGATTGTTCCCTTATTGTCTGATATTATTATTTTCTTATCAATAATCATTCACTTTACAAGCCAACAAAATTACTATGCAAATTAATATAAATGGACAGCATTTCTAAAAAAATATATTAAATATTTTTAAATAGACATCTATTAACATTCAATATCATGATCTCAGATGATTAAAATTGTCATTTATTGGACAATTAATTCAGTGACATTGTTTTTAGTGACAAGCGCAACTAAGCTGCCGCTGGCTGGGCGTTCAGAACCCTTGATCCACTTGTCGAACAATTGAGCCACGAAGGGCAGTGGCGTCCATGAGCTAAAGTCTGCTTTTGGCATCCATTTTCTGTTCATCTCTGTATCTAATGTTACTGGCATGATAGCAACTGCTAAAGAATTTTCTGGAAGTCCCGAATCTTTGGCACCAAGAGACTTTGTTAATTGATGAACAGCAGCCTTGGCAAGACCATAACCAATCATGCCAGGGGTAGCTTCTAATGCAGCTTTGGCTCCAGTTAGAGCAATCAAACCACCTGGAGATAGGTATGTAGCTGCAAGGGTAGCTGCAATAGTGGAACTCCAAACAGATTGTCTCCACATTAATTCTGCTTGTTTGCTGAGGTCCTGAGCGGCGTTTCCGCCAGCCCAGCCTCCGGCTACGCAAATAACCGCGTTCACTTTCTGGCCTTGGAGCGCGATGCCGAGCTCGTTCACCACATGTTGCTCTTGTTGTATCCACGAACCGTCTTTCGGCACTGTTATGTTCACATCAGCATTCTCGTTAGGGTTAAGATCCACGTTCGCGACCCACCAGTTTGCAGACTTGAAATGGTTGACACAAGCCGCTCCCAGCGCACCTCGGCCTCCGTAAACAACGATCCTTCCGCTAGCCATGACGTCTTATTACCTACGCGGTGAACAGCTAACTGAAGACAATATTCGAGGGCGAAGTAGAACGCAAACTTGTTATCTCAGTGTTTTGAGGCAGTACGATTATTCGTAACCTCGACGTTCTTTTTATTGACCCTCCGCGAAATCTGCGGTTTCACGAGTTTCAGCCACCTCAATAAACTACCTCGTAATTAATGACACAGACTCTATGAAACTTTATATAGCTCAGGAAGACGTCCAAACACTGAGTAAGATAGTTGAAGCACTTCAATCAACAAGTATTATTGATCGAAGTTTTTGCGGTTTCCGAAATAATACCCTGTGAATAAACCTTTCACTTAGCAAATGACAGGAAACGTTCAAACGTTATACGAGAACGAGATAAAGCTAACACGTAAGAAGAAGCTTCTCTTTCTGATTTTATTTTCGAAAGCGTTCGCTTTGCTATTAATAAACACATTTTGACACTACACGGAACACTCGTTTCGTGATAAAATACCATTTAATCGGCACTAATAATGATTCTTCAAAACAAGGTAAACTATTAACATCTACTAGAGTGGAGTTTTTACTTAGCAATTATCAATCGTCTATTGTATAATTATCTCTAATATTGTGAATTATATATTTGTAGGTAGGATAATAAAAAGACTTAGAATAAGTTACATACTTTATTTATAAATAAGTGAAATACAAGCTATTTATAGTTATTATAGTTACTTAAAAAAAAGATTCGTCTCATAATATCATTGATCACAATTTTACACTTTGCCTATTTACCTAAGGCTTAAAGTAAGTATAACGTTAATAAGTCTATCGTATGCCCTTTTATAGAAACCTAAATTTGTCATCCTTACGTACGTATGAAAATGATAGTTTCAATCAGTAGGTTCAAGATACAGGTGTACAGAGCGAATGTAATTTAAGTAAATATCATAGGATGTACTGTTAATAGTTATAATGATTATATACTAATTGGTCACTAAGTATTTATTAATTGTCCTACCAGTTTCCTTTAATTAATTTACAAAAAAGTTAAAATAACCGGAAGATATCCATTGGTTACCCGCCGCCCTTACCAGGTCATCCGTCCATCTAGTAGGGGCCCCCTACTAGATGGACGGACGGTCCCACTAAACGCCTTCCGGTTCGTGGTCTCCATTCAAGAACCTTTCTGCCCTAACGGCCGTCACTTCTACGAGCTATGTACCCTGCCCACTGCCACTTTAACTTGCTAATCCTTCGAGCTATGTCGGTGACTTTCGTTCTTCTACGGATCTCCTCATACGATCATTCTGATACGATCACGTAGAGAAATGTCGAGTATTGCTCGCTCCATAGCTCGTTCAGTGATTTTGAGCTTTTTTATGAGGCCCATAGTAAGTGACCACGTCTCAGAACCGTAGGAAGACTTTTGTCTTCAAGGACTGCGGTATTGCGGACGACGTCCCGGAGCTACCCGAAAGCTGCCCAACCGAATCGGATTCGACGATTGACCTCTTTCTCGAAGTTGACCCTTCCTAATTGGACAGCTTGTCCGAGGTAGACGTACTCGTCAACAACTTCGAGAGTAGAGGTTCCCACTGTTACATGGGTGGGTACGACATTCAGCATAAGTTTCGTTTTGTCCACGTTCATTTTTAGACCCACCTGCTGAGAAACTCTATTGAGGTCACCGAGCACGATGCCAAGCTCTTCCAACGATTCTGACATGACCACGGTATAGTCTGCAAATCGAAGGTGGGTGATGTACTCTCCATTGATGTTGATGCCGAGTCCTTTCCAGTTCAGTAACTTGAAGGCATATTCCAATTCAGTGGTGAACAGTTTCGGAGAAATGACGTCTCCCTGTCGCACTCCTCTTTGCAATTGGATAGACCTTGTGCACTGGTCCTGGAGTCGAACTGACATAGTGGCGTTTCAGTACAAATACTTCAACACTTCGATATATCGATAGTCAATGTGGCACCGTTGTAGAGACTGTAGCACCGCCCAAATCTCTATCGAATCAAAGGCTTTCTCGTAGTCCATAATGGCAGGTTATACTCCTCGGTCTTCTGTATAACCTGCCGCAGCGTGTGGATGTGGTCTATGGTACTGAAGCTCTTCCGGAAATCGGCTTGTTCGGGGGGCTGGAAGTCATCGAATCTGCGCGCGAGACGGTTCGTGATGACAGTGAAAACAGCTTATAAATGTGGCTTAGAAGCGAGATGGGCGTGTAATTCTTCAATAGGATGTTATCTCCCTTTTTGAAGAAGAATATCACCACGCTTCTATTCCACGCTTCTGGCGTAGAATCTTCGAGCAAGACTGAATTAAAGAGCCTTTGAAGGACTCTTAGTATCGGTGTTCCACCCGCTTTCAGAGCTCGGGTGTAATTCCGTCTTCACCCGGTGCCTTGTTGTTTTTTAGCTGTTTCAGAGCCATTCTAATTTCGTAAAGACTGATGTCCGGGATATCCTCCGTATAGTGCCGGGTGAGCTTGGCTTTAGAATCTTTAGAATCAGCAACAGGCTGAGTAATCGAGGCATATAGCTGGCTATAAATCTTCTCAGAACATTGATGTTTATTTCTGGAATTTCAAATTTACAAGCACTTTTGAATAACTTTATTACAGTTTTTAACACCAGTAATATTATTCTTCGGACGTGGTCCTATGCTAATCATTTTAAATTTACCAATCTAAAGCTTTATAGAAAAGTGCATTGATAGATACTAAGCCTGTGTAAGAGCAGGAAAATTATCAATCTGTATAGAAAAGAAAACTCCAATGATAATGTTGACTGTGATGCTGACAACTTTGAAAGCCAGACTGACGTCGTTCAAGACCTCGGCGCGGCGTTGATCATTTTGACGGTTGATGTTGAAGATGCAGCACAACACTAGTGCGACTATAGCTGAGATTACCTAGGTAAAAAAGCAAAACAAAATCAATAAAAAAAATAAATTACAATACGATACAAATAAAAGGTATGTAACGTGAAGTGCCAAGGCAAAAAAAGAACTAAATACACACATCAAAAGTGTCTAGGGATCAAGTACGTTTAAGAGTATTGCTGCAATTAGGGTTAATTATATTAACTTTTTTGTATCGCTATTGATACTTTTTAGTGAGTTTTAACATTTAAAATAAGGAATATTGTTTAAAATTCGATAATAAGAAGAAAATCGATTGTCAATGTGGTTTTGTATAAAAATGAGTTATAGCGTTTTGACAAAATCATTACAATATCTGCATCGGAACCGAAACAATTTACATTATTATGGAGAGACGACATCATTTAACCCGAGAAGTGATGATGCGAGCCGTCGGAATGTTGGAAGCTGGTTCCAGGCAACGTGCTGTGGCTTTCACTCTTAACACTACACAGAGCGTCATAAGTCGCCTCTGGACGCGCTATCGCATGACGGGCAGCGTGGCCGAGCGACATGGAGGACGATCTCGCATCACGACTCGCAGACAGGACCGGTATACCCAAAATACTGCTCGACGGAATCGTACCATGACCGCCATGATGTTGGTTACGAGGCTCCACAGCTCCTCAGGCTTGCTAATAAGCGATCAAACAATCCGAAATCGTTTACGTGAAGTGGGTCTGCGATCCCGAAGGCCGCTCAGAGTTCCACCTATTGCACCCTGCAATCGCAGGACCCGTTTACGATGGGCTCGCGAACACAGAAACTGGGAGGAAGAAGACTGGCGCTATGTGTGCTTTTCGGATGAATCCCGCTTCGGTATGAGACTGGATACAAGACGTACTCGAGTTTGGAGAACATCTGGACGTCATGAACGTTTGAGATATTGTCAGGAAGTTCATCCATATGGTGGGGGAACAATAATGATATGGGCCGGTATTTGGATCGGCGGAAGAACCGATCTCATTTGGATCAGGGGTAACCTCAATGCTCAAGTTTACGCAGAGAGGATTGTTTCAGATGTTATCATCCCGTTGCGAGGCCAGTTTGGTGATTCATTTCAACTAATGCATGACAACGCACGTCCACACACGGCTAGAGTCGTAACACGCATTCTTGCCGAAGCTCGTATCAACGTTCTGCCGTGGCCTGCTCAATCGTCAGACCTCAATCCAATTGTGCACGCATGGGATATGCTTCAAAGAAGAGCTGTGCCGAGTATGCATACCGTACATACTCTACAACAATATTTTGATTTGTTACAAAACACATGGGCGGCCATTCCTCAAAGTGATTTTGATGAACTCATCTTAAGCATGCCAAATCGCTGTAATTGTGTGATTCGTGTTAATGTTGTAAATACAGATTATTAATTTTCTTATCTTTACAATAAAAATGAGCAAAATCATCATTTTCGCCATTTTTTTGTCATTTAATTGACGCCGTTAATTTGAGTTTTTTTCCCACAATTTGCAAAAACATCCATTTTAGTTTATTTTTATTGAATATAGGGGTAAGCGGTTAAATAAAACATAAGCATTACAGTAAGAAGTCGTCCTGGAAGACTGGATTTGGTAAACATTGCTTAAATAATTTTTATTTCAAAAATATTCACTTGATCCCTAGACACTTTTGATGTGTGTAGTTTAAGAAAGAAAAGAAACATAGAAGTAATGCTAAATTAAAGAGAAAAAGTAATTAAAAACAATTGTGGTGATTACCTAATTATCATACCGATAAATATAGGAAATATCTATGATCATACCTACCTATTAATATATACACAGTCTAAGTTTAAGTATAGTGCTAACTAAAATAATGTAAATTCTACACATGTATCATAAAATTTTGTGGCTAGGTATACTTTAAGTATCCATTGGTTTTCATGTCGTGTCTTATATAAATATACTTCCGGACACATAAATTGAGTCATCTTGCATTTTTATTCTTAAAGGGCAGAATACAAAAATATTATTATCACTGAATAAAAGTTTCTCCCGGTTTTATAAATTGGAATGACTCATGGTAATGACGTTTAGTATACAAATTTCAAAATAGCTTAGTAGTTTTCGATCAAACAAACATTGTTTAAGCTTAGGCCAATTAATTTTACCCACGTGACAGAGACTTATCTTAGACGTTATATTCTTTAGACGACCAGATTTTCACACAATTAAATTGCATCCTAAGTAAGATAACAACCTTGCTTTGTTACTTATAGAGACAACTCCATGTAGGTAATTACTTGTATTTAAAAATACACTGTAGGACGACTTATGTGTTTATTTCCAGAGTCGAACATGTTGTTTGCAGCCCCTCATCAATTCGACCTTAACCTGATCTATTCTGCCTCCTTATCACTAACCTAATCAACATTTTTAGCGAAATTGAGTTATTAACATATCTGGAAACAGCTAAACGAGATCCAGACATATAAAATCTTTATTCACCACCTTGACAAATACATACACAGACACATAACACAGACATTAACTTAGACGTAACATAGTAATATATTCTACTAGTATCTCCCTTGGAAGTCATGGCAGTGAAAAGGCACTCACTCAGCATAAAAGACGCGGCTACCCGCGACGTTGGTATACTGCCAGGACCCTATAGAACAGAGACGCCACTCGTAAAACCCAAAACAAAACCAATTTAATTCAATTCAAAACAATTCAATTCAATTTAATTCAATTCAATCCAATTTAATTTCATCCAAATTAATTTAATTTTTTAAACACCCTAGCCACTCATATTTTCAATTTCCGCATATCTAAAAGATAAGTAAGAAAAGCAAAACAAAATCAATCTACAACCCCCTCTAATCATTTTTTTTAATATCTGATTTGGTTTTAGTTTTACTGTTATGCAAAATCAGTGTAAGTAATTGACATTTTACAAAAAAAAAATCGGGTGCCAATATCTCGAAAGTTACCTAAATACTTGACAAGGAGGACTGTAGGTTGTAGGTTGTAGGTAGTAGGTAGGGTAGGTAGGACAGGTTAGTTGAAAGGGCGCATGTGACATCTTTTCAAAAACTTTAATCGCGATAAATCATAAATGGTGATTTGTCACTATTTTTATTTTTTAAACGATTTCAATAAAAGGAAGAGGTTCTCAATTAGACTTTTTTTATGTGTTACGCGATAACTAAGCGGCATTTGTAAACCGATTTGATGATTCTTTTTTGTTGAAAAGAAGGTACCTCAAAATTGGTTCCATTAAAATTTGAAGAAAATATTCCACCTCGTATAGGGGATGAATCAGATTTCACGCATTTTCCGGTTATCGATTTCAATAAAACTTGGCAAATAGATATAATTTCAGGAATTTTTTTCTTAGGTGGATTAGGAATGTAGGTTTTTACCGCAAGAAAAAGGTAATTTTTTTTTAATTTCATTGCTTTCAACATTATTCTCTAGCTTTTTGAGCTTTGTCACAAACGCAATTTCAAGTAACAGAGGCTGTATTGTGAATACTACTTATTACAGTTCGGAGCTAAGAACAGCAGAAACTCTCCGACTCTAACAGGTTTTAATGCCTATAGTTGCAGTCAGTGCCTTCGATAATGTTACTATAATCGATACTAAACAATGGGATAGGTAATTGTCTACCATTTTATTAAATTACAAAATTCTTTTATACTTTTGCCTACAAATTAGGTCTTCCAACTAAAGAAATTAAAAATACTAGAGTTTCTATTCCCCAAAAAGTCTTGTTCTGATAAAGCGGGATCGAGTCCAAAAGTCATTTTAATAACGTCACAGAAGACCACGCCCGTCATGAGACCGACCGAGGTGTGGTACAGCCAGTCGGAAATCTTCTTTTGTTTCTCGTTGTGTTTTCCGTCCATATAGGAAATGATAAGAGCCAAAACTCCTGCGCTCGCCTGCGTGATGGAAATGGAAGATTAATAGTACCTAAGTAATAATGATTTTAATAACTACACTATAATTGTTGTCCAAAACCTGTATGCGAGGACTCAGAGATGATTCTAAATTTGTTTTTTGTTAGGATTATAATTAAATACCTAATATAATACAAAAGAAATCGATATTTATATGTTAAGATTAATTTCTCAATTGCCTCCCATTTCCTTCCAGCAAGTTTGTATTAGTGTATCCTTAATAATCCATAACGGCGTATCCTCGACCACTTTATCGATTAAGGACTTATAATTCTATCTACTAAGTACTTAATAAAAGATATGAACATAATTATAACCTTCCGATAAGCGTACAATAAATGCATCCTTACAAATTATCGGTCTGTGTTACGGTTTGTTGATTATTGATGGTCTATTTTGGTCTATCCGTTTTATTATATATTTTATTGTTTCAAAAGTTGGTTCCAGAGTTATGTTCGCAAGGGGTGCATAGGTGTTGTTGTAATTTAAAGTTATAGCTTGTACCAAAAGGACTTCTCTCTACTATGATCTGAGAACCGACAGCTGGCTAGTCCGATGTAAACGTCCAATATTTGTACAACCTCCCACTTGTACATTAATATACTTCATCAAATTTGTATGAACTTTAGTCCACACTAAAATTGGGGCCACTCCCAGTAGTGGAAAAATACCCTTATTACAACCCCGCTTTAACCTCTGTGACGTATACACAAGTTTGAAATTAACCAAAGATTCTGTTATCTTATAAGCACACATAATCAAGCAATATTTCAAGGGAACAAAATTTGTTTCAAAACGGAGAAATATTGACAAACCAACTTTCATTTTATTTTAACTTTTTAAAGATTTCTCGAAAGATATAAAGAACATTCAAATATGACTGGGATTTTAAAGTGACTTGAACAGGTAGGCAGTACCATATGGAATTATAACTCTATCATTTCAAACCATCCAAGAGAAACAGATTGAGTAATTAATAATACGATTCCAAAATTACTGATCCAGCTAGACTATTGGACTGTGGCATTTCCTTTTTTCAAATATTCGCTATTTATATAATTTAACCTATCCAATACCAACGGATTGTTTGAATATTCTATTCCAAATGCGGAAATAACCATGTTTATAACAGAAATGACAAATATGAATATCACTATAACGTCGTTAAGAACAACTGCAGACGGTCGATCATCGTCGTCGTTCAGATCCAGTCCTCCGATTATGACGAACATTAGGCCCACGAGAAGCTAAAACAATAAAATTTATTGAACAATATGCAACCTACATTGTATTTTGGTTTTGATTCATGTAAGTCCTAATTTAGCAAAGTCGTCGGCGGCGGAGGTGTAATGGCGTATTTATACAAAGTCGACTGCTTTCATCAGACTACTTCGCCTTGCCAAAGGAGGCGCTGTTTACACCGAGTCGACTGCCGCCTTTGCCGATATCATCAATTCATTATAAATTCAAGTTTACGGACAGAAATACAACTATTCGCTCTAAACGTTCAACATACTGATTAGGTATGTAGGTATCGCCGGGCCCCAGCACGCTCAACGTGGTGCGACGCGGCCGTCAATACGTTAAAACTTGTTGAATAGGCAGTCACTTCCCATTGTTCGCTACCGACGCGACGTCGATCGAATCGACCAGCCCCCGTAGCATGGCTAAGCTTGATGGTAGCGAAATAAGCACGCGCTATTGGTTATCTAAATTAGATCTGATTGAGACACCCGATACCGCTCGCTTATTCCAATTTTATCGCGCGCGTCGCGACTATCATGTGAAGCCATGCTACGAGGGGGTGTCATCACTGTCAAGTGACTCGATCACCTTCGGCAAGCGACCATCGACCTAAGAAGTTTCAACGTATCACTTCGATTCGCGTACAGGGGGCCGGGGAATACCTCTTACCCGATGACTTTGTTCAATTTTTCCAACTATTTGTTATATCTTTGTGCGTAAACTTGTATTTATGAAGGCAGCAGTCGATTGTTGTGTAAACGGCGCATCGACAGCATCGCCTTCGTCAGCCGAATTCCTTTACCCAACAGGCGGCATTCGACTCGATGTAAATGAGTCGAGTGCGCCTCAGTCGGCGACACGAAGTAGTTTG
Source organism: Hyposmocoma kahamanoa (assembly GCF_003589595.1). Taxonomy (NCBI): domain Eukaryota; kingdom Metazoa; phylum Arthropoda; class Insecta; order Lepidoptera; family Cosmopterigidae; genus Hyposmocoma; species Hyposmocoma kahamanoa. The sequence continues at coordinate 6,061,825 of NW_020653852.1, read as the reverse complement.
CCGAAGGCAACAGTCGGCTCTGTGTAAACACGCCGTTATAGTATAGGAGTTCGATTCTACAAAGTGAGTTTCTGAAAGTAGTTGCTGCAGTGTAGAATTACCTCGGGCTGGTCTTCACAAGACGCAAGTAAGCCTGGCAGAGCAATAGTGGATGTTTTAAACTCCACGTCGTCGTTAACTCTACGATAAGTACTAAGTTTCCTATATCAATCGCCCGCACAGGCAATCAATAATTTTACTACAATAATATAGAGCCACTTCAATTCTTTCAACTGTCACAACGACTTCTTCTATATGGTCATTGCCACATGGTAGAAGTCGATGTAATAACATAGTACTTATTCAAGTAAACGCAGGTACATTTTTCGTCGATATTTCGGAGAAGAAATGGCGTATAGAAAAAAAATTATAGACACTTGAAAAACAAATACTTATTACTTATCTGGGTCATATCTTTATTAATTTAAGTATATTTTTATAAAGAAGCCATTTTTTGCGTATAATAAATTTATGAGTAGGCGGATCAAAAGGAGTACTTAATTTCGAGAAACACTATTTCGACTCGAGTGTACTTCGACTACACATTACTAAACTGCCTCCTTGGCCGAACGGTTACCATGCCGGACTGCCACGCAGAGAAATATTTGTATGACCTATATTTTTTACTCTCGTGAGTTTGGGTGTGGTTTGTAGTTTCTCTATTTGTGCGTCGAAATTAAGTATTAACTTCATCAAAAGACTACGAAAATTTAACTTAACTGCGTCAAAAACTCATTTTTGGCTTTTACGTCATTTCTTCTCCGAAGTATCAACTTAGAGCGATTAAAAATTCAGGCATAACCTGAATAAAGTTGTTGGATAGGCTTGAAATGATAGGTTTTCCAAGGTCTATGAAGTATTGATTGACCTAGACAGGAAAACCTTAAATATAACAAGTAACAAGCTACTATTATCTATGTCTATTCTGTTAAACTTCATATTTCTTTACAATTTCATTAAAAACTACTAGATATAAATGACAACCTTATTACTGAATATATCTAAGATACAAGTAGTATAAATAAGACAAGTACAATTCCCGCCCGCAGTGAAGTGTAGATTCACTCGGAGCGTAGGGTTGTCACATTATTTAGTTGTACCTACAGGTTATATAAGAATTTGAAAAAATTGATATGTTCATCTCAGTTTTCTCGTGTTTTATTGAAATAACCTTTGTTAAATGCAATACGTATAGATATTTTTATGCCAGTATCGTGGATTGGTGTTTTGATTGTGCGAATATGGTTATGAAATGCTGAACAATTCTGAATTTGAGACATATCATGTTTAAACAACCTAAAACACAACAATAAACACGTCTATTATTTGACGTTATTTCTTAAACACCGAGCGAACGCTTCAATTCTATTATAAGTTTTGAATGGTATGTGTGACAACCCGCACTATGCAACTCGAATGCACCGCGAGATTATGCGAATGTGTGCGTCCGTGCACAGCGCGCTTCGGGCGTGCACACAAACAAGCCTAAGTATGTTTTTATGACGTTACACAACTTGTCTTATTATACTATGATATTTCACTTCACATTCAATCTATAATGTCCTGATATCTCGCAAGTGAGCTATCAAAAGCAGAAACTAGTACGTTAAGAACTGTGACAACAAAGGCAACTATCGTGGTGCCACGGTTAACGTTCAATGCAGAGTCACGGTGCTGTGGTATGTGGAATCTGCAGTCTCGGAGTAGATTTAGAGTTAGTAGAATGAAGCCCATCGCCACCTTCGTAGGTAATAGAAAAGTAAGACCACAAAACAATTAAGACTATTTGTATAAAAATACGTATTCCAATTCAAAATCTCCTGTTCTGAAATCAATTTCAAACAAGTCAAACAAGAATATGAAGTCGTGGAGAAATCTGCATGTCAGAAGTTAAAAACCTTTCTTTTAAATGAGACAAATCAAGAATAAACGTGTTTAAATCTATCTACATCGCATGAAATTCTCATAGAAAATCACTGGCGCTAACTTCAGGCCAAAAATTTCGCACAACTAACGCCAACGAGCTTAGCATGTTACATTTTAATTTGAGAAACCTGAAGTCTGTACTTTGACATTATTTACTCAAATCATATCAGTTAATTACTCTTAAAAAGCAATTATTCGAGCAGTACAGCCAATGTAGAATATACCATCCATTTTGATTGGCGAGTCATGTAATTTATAAGCAGCCAATTCTCAAATGCATATTTTAATAGGTCTATACATAAATCTGAAGCATATGTAAGATATTGTAGTTTACATATTATTTGATGTATCAAATAATCATCAAATTTACGAGTGATGTATCACTTGTAAATTGTAACTACAGATCATTATATTTTTACATTTTAAAGTACGTACAGAAAGAGTTCATCGTGTATACGCCAATGTCAATTGAGTATTTTATGTTGTAGGAAAAAAGTACGTACTTTTAAAATTAAGTACTTGCTAGTACGCACATTTTAAGACTCTCAAGTTAAAGTATTAGACTTGATCTGTACCTACAGCACGTCGAAGACATCCAATGCATTCAGCTTGTACAGAAAAAAAGTGCCAGATCCAGGTTATTTTTTTTTATTCGTTTTTACTCTGTCTCGATCGAACAAAAGCATTACTACCGCGTCATTTTCCGATCGATTAACCTCTAACCTAAATGTGAAATAAGCAAACAATTAAGCTCACCTGCAAAACGATAGATATAGAAATGAGCACCACCAGAAGCATATAGAATTCGTGTTTCGGCCCGACTTGTAGCACATACTTCAGTTGGGATGCATTGGATGTGAGCAGGGCAATGTCCAGCATGCCCTGAGCGACTGTTTTCTTCGTCGCATAGCGGTTTGCGTCGAGACCTTTGATCTGTGGAAGAGGGGATATTTCAAAATAATATAGAACACAATACCACCAGTAAACTTGCAAACTTTGTTCATAGGTACGCTGGATATGTTCAATTCAATGTAACTGTTAAAAGGAAAAGGGCAAATTTATTTTTAAGTAAATAGGTTTTAAGATATAGGAAATGAGACTATAAATCGCGTACATTTGTTTTTTGAAACAAACCAAAGTTTAATGCGATTTAAATCATAGAAAAATGTTCTATTTTCTATGTGGATCCTATGTGTAACAATCGCGAAAACCGAAGAACTCGATGATAATAATAAATAGGTACATATTTTAGTAATTTTTAGACCCACCAACAAATTTCTAATTATTCTTTATCCTGTCTCATTCGTCATTGACTTTCACAGATAATTGCTCACAATGGTCATTTAACAAGGACATCCGTGATAAAGGTTTCCTATAATTTATGCCTTGTACTCCTAAATACACATTACAGAATTTTAATTTATATTAATAAATTATCGTTTTTAATTGCGTAGAATATTTTTGATATTTATGATTGGTACAAAAGAGTTCAACGAGATTATGATTGGCAATACACTTTTCCTCTTCGTAATCATTTCGCATGCGGTGTTTATTTTTAACAGGGTCATTATGACTTTTTACACAATATTGAAAACAAGGATGTCATTTTAAAATTTTAACGCAGCCTGGGAAAAAAACAAGACTACAAGTTGTAGTGAAAATATGTGACAATCGAACTGCACATTTACGCCGCTCTAATCCACAATTTGACTTATCTATTGTGCATGTCATGTCTCGTATTGTGTTATTTTTGTGCCGTGTTTTGTTTTGTTTGTGTTTATATACGCAACTAAAGAATATTTACGTCACAGATAACCTCAGTCGGGGCGTCTTGCATCTTACTAATAATCTCGTCAATATTCACTTGTCTAGTCTCTTCACTACTACCACTAGTTGCACTTGCAGCGTCCTTATTCTCGTCAGCCATTATTCTAAATACACTATTGTGGGCACGCCGAAAATAATTTTGTATCTTTGTATTGTTGTTTATAGAATCGCGTGCGATCGTCCACTGTTTAGGAAAAGGCAAACGTTGCTAGAAACTTTAAACTTTGTTTCCTTTCTGCAAGGCCGCCGTCAGTAATGAGTTCCTGTGTTCATCGCAACTAACATTATCGTTCAATTACTTAATAAGACCTTTAATAACTCTTCTCTATACAAAGTCACAAATTCATTTAAAAGGCCAATGTAGTCCCTTGTAGAAGGTAAGCGGTAATAGATATAATAGGTTATTATAGAATAAGATTCCGGTAGATATTCGAAACTTACGCGGTTACTAGGTGTATAACAACAGCGAAACAATAACTTTATAGGTACTATATTATTAACTTTTTTTCTTTGAATTTATGTTTGTAACTTTTTGTTTTGTTTGAAATGTATGCATTTTGTACGTCAAATAAAGCCTATTTCATTTTTATTCGTCTTCAAAAAAACGAGGAGGTTCTCAATTCGACAGTCGGTATGTTTTTTGTACGTATGTTACGCGATAACTTATTAAGGCATTTGCGAACCGATTTTTATCATTCTTTTTTGTTGGAAAGAAGGTACCTCAGGAATGGTCCCATTTAAATTTTAAGAAAATATTCCATCTCTAAGGGTGGCAAACCAGGGGATGAATGACTTTTGAGTGTTAGTGACCCGTTTGGCTTTTTCCAGTTGTCTCGATCTGTGATATTTGAAATAAATATTGTAGATGATTAATGTCTACAAATATTTAATTACTAAGAGCAACGCTTAGAGTTTCCTACTCGATCTTCTCAGGAGAATTTGCTTTAAGAATGAGTAGTCGA
>NW_020653852.1:5983311-6047071 GCF_003589595.1 Hyposmocoma kahamanoa | reverse complement strand
ATTTAAATTTCATTAGCCTACACTACACTTGTTACTAAACTAGCTGATCTTCTAATTAGGTTGAACATTAAAATTAGGAAATTTATGATATTTATATTGGATATGAACATAATACAAATCTTTAATGATTTAATTAGTGCGCATTTGACCTCCATCTCTCCTGATGAAATTACAGGCACATGAGACTTGTCAACTTACGTTTCAGGGTGACGGGCACAATGGCAGTGCCCCTCAGATCTTTGGGATTTATAGCTCTGAGTGGCACTGCAAGTGTTACGGACAGGCGTGTACCTTACAATCAGGCGCACGACTTGTTCGTCCCGTCACTTAATATTATAAAAAAAAAACCAGATGTCGAAGAGTTCGCCTATGGAGCATGCACACATAAATAATGCCTATTTACTCTCGTCATGAAAAGGCCCATGTTTTTGGCGTTTAGGGAATAAATCTGCAGATAAGGAATTCCACTCTATATAGCCGTTCGCCATATAAACATAGAAGCGTAATGCTTCGTGCGAATCTTTGGAACATCCAGAACATATGGGTGGAACCCTAGTCTACGTGATATATCAAGGCAACTTTACAGCGGTGTTCACGACTTTGGAGATTCGTCTCTACTAAGTTCTGTTTAAATAAAGAATTATTATTATTTTTCCAGGCGACATTCGCTCGCAAGCCCACAGTGCTGCGCAAAGTGTTCCGAGCTTTGACAACGGGTATTAACAGTGGAAAAAGCGAAGAGATGAAATCAAGGGTGTTGCCACACTTGCGTTCAAACCCTCGCCTGACGCAGATGTTTAAATCTTTATTTCCTGACGAGAGGCCTCCGGATAGGTAGGTGGTGTAAACGCTTTTTTTCATTTCGTTTCGTTCTTACGTGTCTTTGAAGCTTTTTTTTAGCAGTAGAGCTCCATGTGAAAGAGTTCGTCCAGGGTGGTACTGCCACCTTACCTATTTCTGCCGACAAGCAGTAATGTCACATGCACATGGGACTTGTCAACTTATGTCTCAAGGTGACGGGCGCAATGGCAGTGCCACTCAGATCTTTGCGATTTAAAGCGCTGAGTGGCACTGCAACTGTTATGGACAGGCGTGTAGCTTACCAACAGGCGCACAACTTGTTCGTCCCGTCACTAGATATTATAAAAAAAAACCTACGGCACTAGGGTAAAGAAATCATTTGAGGCAGCGATACTGACGCTGCGTCAATGACACAAAAAAAATCAAAAATATAAAATCCAAAAACAAAATTAAAGAAACGTTGCTCACTTGTTATCTTGTTAACAGTTATCGTAAATATTTATTTGACTGAATGTCATGTTTTTATTACCATGATATTCATATTTTTTGTAAAAATAGGCCAGTCACTACTTTGATGATAACACCAACTATCACCTAATTGTATCAGTAAAAATAATATTGATACAATTAGTCGAATAAACAGAAAGAAAGTATCCTTCGACACGTGACTAGCACGTGGTAGCCACAGTGAGTCAAGTGTCGCTGGTTCGAGGCTAGTCCAGTCGAAGGAATTTTTCGTTGTTTGTTCGATCTTTGTTTCAATGATAATAAGGTATCGTAAAACCAAAATTATTTTACATGTTTCAAATACGCTCTACATTCTGAATATTTCAAATTTTTGCTGTCTAGTTACGAAAGAGTGTCCCAAAAATCGGAAGTCTATCGGAAGTCATATGGAACACACAAAAAATCTCAATGTTTGCAGTCACAATTAATAAGTAATTTGATTTGTTTTCAGTGCATATGAAAAAGGCACGGATATAATGAACGAGAGCTTTCTGACTGATGACAAGGGCTATGACGTGTGGGAATTCGAGGAGACCAACGATAACATGCGTAAACTAGAGAACAAGGAGTCTCTTGATACAATGGTTAGTATAAGTGTTATACTTGAAAAATACCGCCCACGTCATCGTTCACATAAAACTACAGAAACCGGCAAACACCTTGAGCGTGGAGTAGTGAGGGAAAGTCGGCGCATGTACACTTTCGTGCAAAATTATTATCACATTTTTTATTTTTCTCTTGCTTTTCTGGGAATATGTAAAAAATACAGTGTAATGCGCGCGGCCGTATCCACGATATGACTGTATCTCGATACTGTCAACAGCTATACAATATTTAAGTTAGCGACCTATACACCAAATTCGATATAGAATGTTTAATAACAAAATGTTGCTAGGCAACCAATAATAGCGTTGTAAAGAACCATACCCTTAAACCATACCAATAAATGGACGTCGGGTTCGCGCTAAACAGTGTCCGCACCTATAGGGCGTTAAAATCGCATACAGAGCGTCAATCGCGCAACAGTCTTCATTTGTTCGAATGACAGCGGGGTTGTCAATCATGCAGTACCATATAATAATAACTTGTAAAAATTACCGCAGTAAAGTGTAAAAACAGGATTTTGTGTCATATTTTCACTAAACAAATATATTGTGTTATCATAGTTCTCATTTAAAAGTGTTATTTTGTGCAGTTTTATTGTATTTAATTTATATATAAATGAATCGTAAATATAAATTACAAAAGCACACAAAATAATCAAATAGCTAACTGTCCTTTTTCTACACATTGCATGCTCAAAAGATGGAAAGAGACCCATTACGTCAATTTCAAGTAGCTTATATAAACTTTTTGGTCATTTTCAATTGTTCGAACCACTAGCGATCGAAATATTTAGAACAAAGAAACTATAGAGTCGCTTTGATTTTAATCTTATTTAAAAAAAAAATATTAATGACGTTTAATTCGAGGTAACGAAATAAAATGTCAAATGTTTTTTTTTAGGAAGATTACAAAACTAAACTAAATCGGTTTTCGGAAGTACGGTTTACGCTTAGTTGGAATATCGGTACATTTCTTATAGTACACACTTACTTTCACATTTGTAGTAATATTTGTATGTTTGTATCTGCCCAACTCTTTACTATTTCTTTAAGTGAATTTGCACAACTTTCGACATAATAATATATATTACATATAAAAATTAATTAATATTTACAATAAAGGCTACTCCATTACTCTTGTGTTCAAGTAATTTTCAGTCGAAGCTAAATATGGTGCATTTCGTTAAATTTCCAATAGAAGCTGAATATGGTGTTTTTGGGTCATTAAATTGTTGCAAGCAAAATTAGGCAGTACTGCAATACCGTTAGAATTTAAATTAAATGTTTTAATTTTTTATATTTCGTTACATGTCACTACGTTTGTATAGGTTAACTTCGGACAGTTTTTTCGTGGTTTTTGTATTAGACCCGACGTTCATTTGTTAGTAAGTCAATGTAAAGAACATTATTTTTCAATGCTCATTATTTAGGCTAGCTCTGCCCAAGCCCCATTCGTATAGTTGGAATTTAAATAAGTAAGTACGTAATTTACGTATGTAAAAGTAATACTTACCTAATCATTTATTACAACTTTTGCAAAGTAATAATAATATAATAACGCACACACTCAACATAGCCCCGCACTAGGGAAACCCTGTGTCTCGGGTGCCATGGACACACACATATATACACCCAAACTCACGAGAGAAATAAATGTAGGCCATACAAATATTTCTCCCGGGAATCGGACCTGGGACCTCTGCGTGGCAGCCTTTACCGTTCGGCCACGGAGGCAGTTAAATCATCCGTTGATACGTATAATTTATGAATTAAAATTTTGATACCAATTAATACTTGCTTCTAGATAGTAGATGAAAAGAAACAAAATTGTAAAATTCTATTTTATATTACTTTAGTACATACCTCATCCATCGTCAATTTCCGATTCTGAACTTGAATTGCTACTTAAACTCAAATGTTTAAGTAGCAATTCAAGAAAGCATTAAGGATGACACACTTTTATAATTGGAATCCACACAAATTTGATTCAAAGTGTATGTATTCCATAGCATTTAAGTTTATTTGAAAAGAGCAATCCCTAGAGTTTCTTGCTCGTTCTTCTCAGGGAGGTCAGCGTAGTGAACGAGCAGTAGCTTAAATGTGACGTTTTCAAGTGTAAATTTATTTTACCTATGGAATAAATAATCTTTGACTTAATTAATTACTGGTCATTTTTATGTTGCTTTCAAATTACTAAATAGCAGTTTGAAACATCTATTGAACAAAATTCATCACAGACATGACTTCAAGATTAGAATTATCAATAACCTTTCGGGGAAAAAAACCTGAAATTGTGGTAACTGTAAAACAAACTAAGGTGAAAACCTTGAAAATCATGTTTTTGTTTGTTTACATTTATTCTACATTAAATTTGACTGGAGTATAGTACAGGCTGCTCAGTTTCGCATAGTTCATAAAAATGACAAGTATGTACGTAGAGGCAAAGGGGTAACAAGCTTTAAAATAGTAAAGGCATAAAGGTGTTAAAAATAAAAATATATACATATATTTTCAAGATAGTCAAAGTCACCACGCGCGTCCGCACTGCGCAGATGCGAGAGCCGACTAATTAGCTTGCTAGTATGAATGCGACTTTAGTAGTTTATCTCTAACCAATCACATGCTGCTGTGTTTTCTCAGTACTAGGTCGCTAACTTAATAAGATATAGAACTGTATAGAAATGTCAAATTTAGACTTAACCATGGTACGGTGGTTTCGGTGTTACATAAAAATACAAATACCATTTTGATCGTTGATATTCCTTTCTATATTATGTTTAATAAATGCGTCAATCCCTGTGTTGCGGGATTTTTACGATATTAAAGCCGACCACGAATTATAAAATATCATAACTATTCATAACCATACAAATGTACATTTTCACATTTCAGTATCTTAATGGACGAGTGTTTTTACAACACGGAAGAATGCTGCGATCGGCGCGTGTCACATATCCGTATAGTAAGGAACCCTATCGGGTGCACTCGAAACGGTTAGCCCCGAACCACTGCCACCTCTCCCCACCGGCCACCGACGACGAAAGAGCGTCACCTAAACGACAAAATAAAAACACACCCAAAATTCCGCCTAAAAGAACTAAAAAGCAACTAAAATCACCCACTAAGTCAGTCAAAGATGTAAATGACAATACAAACAAAGAATGTGTTGTAAACAGCCCAAAAAATGTTAGAAAAAAGAATAAGCCTAGCAAAAAAGACGATAAAACTGAAAAAAAGAAAGTCAACGAAAAGTTTAATAAAAAAGACGATGCCACAAAAAATAAAACTAAAGAAACGAATGCGAATATTGAAGTGCAAGAAGTGCCAAATGCAGAAGTGAAAAATGCCAATGGTAATTGGACAAGAGATGAAGACAAAACCATGTTACAAGTGTTAAAAGGCGAAGCAGCATCAGAAGAGATTTTTGTCAAAATAAGCAAAATGCTACCACACAGATCATTGACCGAAATAAAAGAAAGATTCTGTCACGTAATGAATTTGTTACAACAGATGGCTGTAGGAGAAGTAACGTAGTGGTTAGAGATGAGGACTGACTTTTTAATTAGTGTGTAAGAGAAACGTATTTATAATTTTGTATTAAAATAAAATTATTTTACCTTTTGAGATAGTTTTTGATATTTTTGTGTTTCATCTTTCATCCATTACATCTTTGAATTAAATGCGACGCATAACGCCATCATAACGGTCGAAAATACGACACGGTGTAAACTCCTTGCTGGACATTCATATCAAACAAAACTTAATGTCAATAAACACGTCAAAATTTCGGCCGTAAAGACAAAAAATCATGTGATTTACTCGCTGAAAATAATTGTTTTAACATTTTATTTTTTATTTTTGAGACTAATAAAATAATTTTGTAGACATGTATTCCTTGCATGAGAATTACTATCACCGAAAATGTTATTTCGAAAGGGAGCAGGTTCCCACTCAAAGCGTGATGAAGAACAAAATGCAAGTACCGCTTGCACATGTTTACTTCAAGAGCATGAATTGGAACCTTAAAGTGCTAGCGGGCCTAGAGCCTGAAATGAAAGGCGGTGGCCCTGAATGGTACATGCCCCCGGATGAACTCCTCGCTTGCAGAGCTGTATTACACCCTGTACATCACGATGTCCTGAAAAAATTAAGTCACGAAGGCATCTATCTCTATGGACAGGCAGTTTTACAGAAATATTACAAATCCTTACAAAAAGAAAAAGAACAAGCACTACATAAAAACGACCTTAAGTGGAAGAAAGCTATAGAAGACAGTAATCGACGTCAATATGATAAATCTTCTAAGAGTGAAGCTTTTTTTAACTCCTCGAAAATAAAACTCGCGTTCCATGAATTCGAAATGTTATACCGGACGGCCACTACTAATGTAGAAACGTTAATTTTCGATTCAGCAATACAAGAAATAGAAAGAGTCCAAGAGGAGGCATACCAAAAAATGAGGAAAAAGTTTGAAAAATTAGTTCATCAACAAGCTACCATGCTTTACGATAAATACAGTGATATGTTGTTGAGAGAGAAAGTGAGGCTTAAAGGTCAGTTTGTGAAAGATGTGGACACAATACATACAGAGACGGCCAATCAGCTACACGATATCAATGTGGAGAAACACGTGGCTGTAGAGAAACTCAGACAGTATCTCGAGTGTCAGAACTTAGCGTGTCAAATATACGTCGCCCTAAAAGAGCGAGATGCGTGTAAAAAGGAATTGGAACTTTCAAAATACGAGCACGATAAAAAAATTAAAGAAATGACAAGAGAACTTGAAATGAAAACCTTCGAAATCCAACATGAACGAGAGGAAGAAATAAAACGTCGACAGTTTAATGTTATCTGGAGAAATAAAGTATGTCACGTGGTAAAGAAATTCCAAATGTTCGTGGAGTACTGCCTAAAGCTTGTACCGCAGCATGCAGAATTCTTCACAAACATGGAAAAATTAATGCTTTTGCAGTTGAATGAAGCGATTGATAATCCAAGCACAGAGAGCATAATTGAAACAACAATTGAACATCCCGTTTTGATACCAAAGCCACATCCATTCTTCTTATGCTGTGACAGGGGATTCAAGCCGAAGGTCGACGAAACGCTCTGCCCTAACCACTGCACGTCTAGTGCTTCTCAGTTTCCCGTCATAGTAGTCAACAAGAGGTTTCTCTATGCCGCCTGCGACAATTTCCAAATGTATAGTGAGAAAATTAATGACTTCATTGTAGGCAATCGTGGAGATCCCTTCGACTTAGAGGACGACCACGACTATACTTACGACGTACCCTTCAAATACACAGCTGACACTGCAATTAAAGAGTTGAAACTAGAAAGTTCGCTGATGCAAGTGTTACAGCAAGAGGTGGCTAATATCAAAAAAGTACCGCTTGAATGCTGCGTTTGTAAAATACCCAACTGCTTCTGTAGTCCGATACGCCAGTCAAGGGTATCCCTGCCTCCCATGATGCCTGTAACACCAGAGGAACCTCCACCTGAAGGGAAAAAAATAGAACCAAGAAGTGAAGAGTTAAAAGTACACCGTGAACCGAAATGGCAAAGTTACATGGAGTACGTCCTTCCTAAGCGATGTAAATGCTCTAAAAGGGCCAAGAAACATCTCAACGAAAATTTGCCTCCGTATATGAAAAATATGTCCCCTTATGACGTGCCCGACTTGCCTAACTACGAGCCGTGCGACTTAGAAGATATTAAACGATTAGTGAAGCAGACTAGGAGCAATTACCAGAAACAAGAAGTTGTTGATATTCCTGATAAGGAAGTATCTCCCAAGACAAGGGATATGGGTACACAGTGGTCAGACCACGACTTCGATGTCTTATGCACTTGCTTCTCTGAGTCCGAGCTTGCAAAGGTGTTGGATAACGTGGTGAGAGACTCGATGTTGTTTGACCCTGACAAAGTCAGAGAGAGATGCTCCGTAATATGTCTTAGCGCAAGTTCTTCGGACATGGGCAAAACTGCAAGTACGTTCGCAACTGACAGAGCATATTCCCTGAGAAAGCTTTTGAACAAAGATTCTGAATTAGAGCAACTCTTCATGAAGAAATCCTGTGACAAATTATAGAATGGATTCAACCCTATAGAGATAACATAAAAACATTGATATTGAAATCTTGTTATAAATTAAATCACTTATTAACTAAATTTATAGGTAAGCTCAATCAATCAATCAGTAGCGTCAACTCCTCACAAAACGACCACTTATTTTTTGTACAGAGTCGAGAGCAGGTCAAGCTTAAAATTTGAATTCAACTCAGTGCCGTTTACGCTCTAAGATGCCGCTAACTATAAGAGCTGTCCAAAATTACAGTACGAGTTGTGAAAATGCTTTAAATTTAATTAACACATTACATTTTTTTCGGGACGCTCCGGGACGTGTTCTCGTCCGCAATACCGCAAACCTTGAAGACTAAAAAGTCTTCGAGCCGTGCGTATTGCCAGCGATGACCTAAGGCTCTGAGACGTGGTCACTTACTATGGACCTCATAAAAAAGTCACTTAACGAGCTTCAGCGAGAGGTGTTTCTCTACGTGATCGAATCAGAAATTAGGAGATCTGTAGAAGAACGAAAGTCATCGACATAGCTTAGATTTAAGAAGATTAACAAGTTAAAGTGGCAATGGGCAGGGCACATAGCTCGTAAAACTGACGGCCGTTGGTGCAGAAAGGTTCTCGAAAGTGAGACCACGAACCGGAAGGCGTTCAGTCGGACAGCCCTCTACTAGATAGATGGATGACTGGTAAGGGCGGCGGATAACCGATGGATGCATGCCACGTCCGATCGACTAGTCTCGAAATCGTTGGGGGGTGACCGTCAGGATGGCTGGTCGCCTGTCGCATCTAGCACTGAGTGTATATTCAAGAATTGCTACCTTTTCTAAATAATTGCTACCTTTGATGATATATTCTGAGAAATTATAAAAAATAATTGACCAGCCATTCTGACGTCAGGATGGCTTGTCGCCACTTTGTTCAGCATGAAGGGAATATATCAAAGGTAGCAATGATTTAGAAAAGGTAGCAAATAGGTAGCAATTCTTGAATATACTCTCAGCGCCAGGCGACCAGCCATCCTGACGGTCTCGTTGGGGGAGGCCTTCATTCAGCAGTGGACGTCTTCCGGCTGATATGATGATGATTACATTTTTGCATTTCATTGTAGGTCTGTCATGCAAATAATTCGGATTTTGTTTTATTGTCAATATTTTTAGTTGTCATTTTGAGAATTTGATAAGTTATTACGTCCTCGACTCAAACGCGCGCCTCCGAATGGACGCGCGAATTGGCGTCTCCCTTTTCAGTGCCGAAGCGGCTACGAGCGGGTAGATCCATACATCGAAATCGCATACAGACGCTAGACCACGCACTGTGAAAGGTACGGGCGGACCAAGCCAATAGATCTGCTTGCGCGGCGGCGCGCACCCGCGCCCACAGCCGCCGTGACACAGGCGCTGGCGCGCGCGGCCACTGTGAACGCAACGAGCGTCTGCGTATATTTGGTTTACACCTCCGCCACCCTGAATAAGGCCTTAGATTAAATCAGTAAGCGCGCTCTAGTGTGACCATAATCGGGCGTTTGGAATTTGCTAAGTAGGTAAAAAATATTCGTTTTGTCGGTTCTTATCGAAAAAAACAAAATTTAAAGCTGCGGTGTCGCATCGTGCGCTTGCAACCAGAGCGAGTCGTGGCGGGGAGGTGTGTTCACCAACGCTGCGAAATCTTTGCGATGCGGCGGATGTGGACCAGTTCTTAGTCAGTCCGCGTTGTCATAGGTAAAGGGGTTTTACTATCCATGCCATAATAAGCAGATCTATAGATCTATGATTTAGTTCGTTTCAGTCGTCAAAAAGTAGACTATTTTACAGTCCAAGTTAAAATAAGCTTAGGAAATGAAACTATTTTTCCGGATCTAAATCGCGTATATTTCTTTTTTCAAACAAACCAACGTTTCGGACCCTTTACAGGTCCCATGGTCACGGTTGACTGAGGTGGTAAAATCATCAACCAGTTTTAATATTAATGCAAACCACCCTATTTTTTCACTATAGTTGCAAGTTTTTAATTTAAATACCTTATTTTTAATTTTACAAAGGACATTCCAATTTACGCTACATTATGTTTTGCAAATAATTTTATTTTAACAATATATTCATATTGTTTATTAAGTTAAATTTAACATTAATTAATAATGGAAATTAGAATAAATTAGTACATATTACTTAGTCGTTAGTAGTAGTTAAAATAAGCTTATTCCGGCGGCAGCACTATTTTTCAATTTCTAGAACCACAACTCAACTTTTGAACCATGGTGACGCTGAAAATAAGGGACACTGTGATTGCACCCAGGAAAAAATGTAAATTAGTCGGTTCCAGTCGCAAAATTTTAAAGACGAACGGATTTATCATCCTATAGACATCGCTTTTTCCACTAATCACAGGTCCCCAACATGGAGTTCTTCAAAAGACGTGTAAACAAGGTTCTCCGGAGTCGGCAACGCATGGGTGATGCCTCTGGTATTGCTCGTGTCCATGGGCGACAATGACCACCTCCCATCAAGTGGCTTTTCTGCTCGTTTGCCTACTATCTTAAAAAAAAAAAAAAAAAAAAAGGTGGGTTTTTACCACACCGTCACAGACTAGTTGGGATGAGAGGAATTTAATTTCCACTTATCCCTATTAATTATAATAAATTAATTTTTCCAAAGATAGCCCAACATACCATTAGTAGCTTTTTCTTAAAACTTTTTCAAACACGTGGCACTTCTAGGTTTAATAATTTTTAACCGACTTTAAAAAAAGGAGGTTCTCAATACAACTTTTTTGTTTGCATGGTACGCGATTACTCCGATTTGTGAATCGATTTTGATGATTTTTTTATTGGAAACAAGGTGGCCCAGTATTGGTTCCATTTAAATTTGGAGAAAATTTTCCGTCTGTAAGGGTGTTAAACTAGGGGATGCATTGTTTCGCGCACTTTCCGGTAACCGATTTCAATAAGACTTGGCAAATTGATGTAATTCACGAACTTTTGAGCTCGGTTTTTTCCTTTATTTTTTTTCCATCCTCTAAGGTTTTTTCGGATTCGTGGAATTACAAAGTATTAAGTATTTAATTTCAATTACAAATTAAAAACTTGTAATTATTAATTTACAATACTAGCAAATTAGCAAAAACTGATAGTGTTACTTTTTGCATAATGTCATTCGGATTTATCAACTGACATGATACGTGAACGTTTTGAACTCCTGGCTTAAGCCAGGTTAAGAAGTTTCGCTTACGAAACTTCTTGAGAACGGCGAAAAGTTCAATTAATGTTATTAGAAAATCCTATGTCTGTGTTGGCCCTTAACTAAATATTGTTAAAAAAAATGTAGCATTGACTAATAAAAAACACTATTAGGTCTATAAAAATCTTTTATTAAAAAATCACTGCGATAAAGTGTGACGTCGAGCGGGCCAACCCGCCGACGGGTCCTACGCAAGGATCTGGCGAATACAGATAACAATTACTCTAAATCAAATGATCTTACGGGCCCGGCCTACACCGAGCAGTACATTCAAACTTTATTACAACTAAACATAAGCACATCGGAACAGAAACAAATGCAGAATGATTGAAAGTAGAAAATAAATACATTTACATTACAATAGATCGGTGAATTTTCAAATACAGTATATGCCGCCGAAGTCGCGATCCAATAAATACAATATTATATAAATTTGGTTGCCGTGTCGCCCCTCGGATCGTCGCGGGACGTCCAGAGTCCTATACACCCATTCGGATTACTTGATACATCTTAAGTGATAACGTCAGTCCTAGAACTGGCCACGGGTCTCGCCTCAACGCCGAAGTGGAGAGCGTTACGCCGGCGCTAAAGCGGAGACGGGCTGAGACGAGAGGCGCTTAACTGTAGAGGTCGTCGTCGCCACCTTCCTCCTGGAACGTCGGCTGGTCACCACCCGACGTGCCTGTGCCACCCGCCGCGCCGCCACTCGTCGGGAATCTGGAACCGCACGTTGTATATAAGCCTCAATAATTACGCGACAAAACGACCGGCAACATAACACAAAATGGCGGATAGTAATGACAAAATGGCCGTCGTTGGAATTTCCAATGCATGATATAGTGGTTGCATCAATTTTAAAGTAAATATGTGTAAAAATAAAAAAATACAAAAGCAGAATTCCTAGTAATTAATCAAAATTATGTTTCAGTTTAATAATATTTATCATAATAAAACCGAAGCTTTCCCTCGTCATTATTAATAATAAGAAATTTATTTATTTCCACAAAATTTTACAAAAATTACAATTACGATGTTTAGAATGGTCATTCGAAAATTATTTACCTGAAATTGGTGCCGAACCCGCGGCTCTGCTGCAGGGTCTGCGCGAACATCTCGTATTTGCGGATGTCGTTGTCTGACACTGAGCGGCGGGCGAACTTCATCGCCTCTTCGAAGTGAGCGCGACTGATCTCCGGGACAGGGTCCTCCTCGTCCATCTGATATCAAGTTTATAAAATAAACAAACAACAGTCAAAATTGAAAAGTGCTTCTGAAATTCTAAAATACACTTCAGGATAAATATCGCAGAAGTAATTTTCTATGGTACCAATACAGTACATGTTGAACTGAAGGCTATACTTACGTCCATGACGGCGGCGGGCGGCTGCTGCTGCCGAGTACGCTCGCGCTGGATCTCGGCCTCGATGGCCTGTCGGATGGCAAGCTTGCACGCCCGCTGGCAAATCTCTGTCAGATCAGCGCCGCTGAAGCCTTGTGTTACCTAGAGGAAAAAGATCATGTCTTGTGATACGGCTGGGTCACATTTTTATTATTTTACTATCCAGTGGTGGACAACGTCTTCAAATCTTGAAATCAAGTCTTGAAATCGGTTACCGGAAAGTGCGCGAAACTGGATTCATGTCCTAATTTGCTACCAGTAGAGGTGAATATTTTCTTCAAATTTAAATGGGACCACTACTGAGGTACCCTCATTCTAACAAAAAAGAATCATTAAAATCGGTTTACTAATAAAGAAGTTATCGCGTAACATACATAAAAAATACAGTCGAATTGAAAATTTCCTTTTTTTGAACTCTTTTAAAAGGGTTTCCTTATAATCGTCACTCGTGACACGCAAAAGTACCGTCTGGATTTCTTTCTTATTTGTCTAGCTGTCGTTTGGGAAGAAATGAGATAATCCTATGGATAACATGTGAGTAACACTTTGGTAAAAATACTTAGAAAACGTGTGAAGTCCCCAAACAGGTCAGGAGGCATAACGGGCTAAACTCTCTCCTTGGAGAAAATCTGTGTAGGATAATGGGTACCTTGGCGATGTATGAAAGGTCAACATCCTTAGCGATGGGCGACTTGCGCAGGTTGGCGCGCAGGATGGCCTCGCGGGACTTCTCGTCGGGTAGAGGGATATAGATCAGCTGGTCGAGGCGGCCGGGTCGGAGGATGGCCGGGTCGATGATGTCCGGTCGGTTGGTTGCACCTGACAAATGTTTTAGAACTATGTTCACATGTTCTTTTCATTGAAAAAGCTAAATTTACAGGATTAGCATTAACTAAATTAACCCAGTAGTCAGGAAAAACAAAGAGTCGTGCAGAATCAACGAGCAGCGATATACCTACTGTACATATATTATTTCAATGAATAACTATTATAGTTGTTATATTTTTGCTTACAAATAACTTAATCCCTCTCTGAAAACCAGCGCCTTAGGAAATTTTGGCATGTGCTGAGTCAGCGTCTTTTCAATGCTTTGACAATAATCTTATGTTTTTACTTTCGTGTTTAATGTTTGCGTCATATTAGTGAATAAAGTGTTTATTTACCTATCTGTCTACTGCTACAGGACTTGCTTCTGGCGGTCATTCTCGGACTAGTTCATTACGTAATTTCCGTGGCAAGTTTTATTATTTAAGTATTCGAAATGTTTATCCTGCAATATTCGGCAACCTAATAAATTGGCAAAGTGCCGAAATAATGTTTAGTCACAGATGTCCGGATATGAATGCTATAATAATAAGCAAGCAAGCCTGCCCAATATGCTAAACACCTAATTTGAAACGAATGTTCGCCCCACCAACCCCTAATTATTAACATATTAAGGTTAATATTTGCACTGTGTACTGGATTGAAGTGTATCAATACTGATTACATTTGCCTATTTTTGCAATAGGCAAATGTAAAATAATGCAAAATAATATAATAATAACGCAACAGACTCATAGTCCCGCACTAGGGAAACCCAGTATCGCGGGTGCCATGGACACAGTTAAATCAAGAGTAGCCGTGAGTGTGTTCTCACCAATGATGAAGACGTTCTTCTTAGCGCCCATGCCGTCCATCTCGGTAAGGATCTGGTTGATGACACGGTCGGCGGCGCCGCCTGCGTCTGACACCGAGCCACCGCGCGACTTCGCGATCGAGTCCAGCTCGTCGAAGAACAGTACGCACGGAGACGCGGAGCGGGCCTAGTGCAGAACAAATCTTGTTAAAACCAACTCTGCGATTTTATTTCTAGTACAAGAATAAAAAAGCGAGTTTTCGTATTTTTCGGATCTATAGTCCGTCTTTTGAAAATGGAGTAAAACGACAGGTCCTTGAGCAAATGTTATCCGCTTGCAAGCAGTTAAATTATATATCGAGTTCTTAGGTTTTCGCGATTGTTACACAAAGGAAATGAAACTATTTTTCCAGATTTAAATCGCGTATATTTGTTTTTCAAACAAACCAACATTTCGGGCCCTTTACAGGTTCTATATGGTCAATAAGTTAAATTCTATTTATATAATATTATTAAGAAGTTATACATAAAGGGTAAACATAGTTTTACAAGATCGTTTTGTCACATAAAATGATGGTTAAAAATTGTAATATTGACCTTTGATCACGTGAAATAAATTACTATATTCTTTTTGTCTTTGCAAACAAAAAATAATTTTGTTACATTAATTACAGGATAACCTGACACATTGGGCGAAAATATTATTATTATTCGGTAAATAAAACCTTTTTTTTAAACTGTAGATGATTTCAATAAAGCGTTGTCGTGGCAAGCCTACAATATACATAATGACCAATATAAAAAAGGCATAAATCACAAACCTTGTCGAAGATATCTCTGACGTTGGCCTCTGATTCGCCGAACCACATGGTGAGTAGTTCGGGACCCTTTACAGAGATGAAGTTCGCCTGGCACTCGTTAGCGATCGCCTTGGCAAGCAATGTCTTACCTGTGGAAGGTGATAAGAGTTGAAGAGATATTTCCATGTAAATTCTGTGTAAGTTTACTACACTACTATTATTTTGTGATTATTATTTAGAGACTCGAGATAAAGGCCTACGATCACCGCTCTGAGACGTGGTTACTTCAACAAGTGTCCATTGCTATCTAGCAATGGTTGCATTGCTGGATGCCAGTATTTTTAGTAGAGCTCCTTCTTTTTAAAAAAAAAATCTTCATTTAATTTTAGGACTTTTGTTCTAGAGAACACGCCAGTCCTATCATAATTTTATTCTAAATCATTAGAGCTCCTTGTGAAAGAGTTCGTCCAGGGAAATACTGCCACCTTACCTATTTCTGCCGCCAAGCAGGAATGTGCTGCATTTTGGTTTTCAAGGGTGAGGGTGCTGGTGAAATTACATGCATATGGACTTGTCAACTTACGTCTCAGGGTCACCCTGGCGCAGTGGCAGTGCCCCTGAGATCTTTGTGATTTAAAAACTCTGAGTGCACTGCAACTGCCATGGACAGGCGTGTCGCTAAGCACCAGGCGCATGACTTGTTCGTCCCGTCACTTGGTTGAGCAATAAAAAATACTAACCGCAACCAGGCGGTCCATAGAAGAGCACGCCGCGCGAAGGCTGCATGCCGAACTTGAGGAACTTGTCGGGGTGTTCCACAGGGTACTGCACTAGCTCCTGCAGCTCACGTTTCACGTTCTGCAAGCCGCCGATGTCGGTCCACGACACGTTCGGCACTTCTACGACGGTCTCGCGGAGAGCCGATGGCGATGATTTCGTCATCGCGTACTGTGTAACAAATGCAAAGTAAAAAAAACCGTAGGATAGGATGGTCGAGAGTCAGCCAGGTGTACATTACGAACCGCGCCACTAACTCAGAAACGCGATATTGGAACTTGGTGCAAATAACAAAAGGTGAGCTTCTACTATAGGCACCTCTCTCATCCCAGTCGACAGCAAGCTAGCGGCACAGATGACCGGGGGCGTCAATGTTTTTTATTCTTTACCAAAAAAACTAAAAAAAACGCGACAAGAATTTTACGTCGTTCGATTTGTATAAGCAGTAGCTGCATATTAATAGATATAATACATTAGCCATCAATGCAATTTTTATTGAGGTAGTTAAAATAAGCAACGGGTTTTTAGGCACGTTGCTACATAATCTTAATTTTACAAGTGTGGGTATTTCACAATTTTTTGAAAAATACAATATTTTGCTGATGATTGTCATAATCATGTGAGCACCTTTGGTTCATTGTGTTGTGTCCCCAGTTCAATTCCCGGGGGGTGTGCATAGTGAACTATTGCCCATTTTTTGAAAAAAACATGTTTTCAGACTGTCACGACGCAGCAAAATTATCTATAATTCGCCTTAGTTAATAATTAATAACCCTGTCTTTAGATTGCTTTAGGGCGTCAAATACTGAAGTTTGTGTTAAAAGTAAAACATACTCTAAAGTTATCCATGGAGACGGCGAGTGAGTTGAGCACTTCGGCGTCGATCTGGTCGTCCTCGAGGTCGATCAGATCCATCTTCTCACGGATCTGCTGCAGAGCCGCCTCGGAGCACAGCGAGGCCAAATCCGCACCCACATGGCCGTGAGATTCTGCTGCGATCTGGGTACAAACCAAAAACCTTTATAGAGGAACGAACGAACGATTTTATCTCACAATAAAATAGGATTAAGTCAGTTGAATTGGGGATACTGTAGACCAGTTACATTTGGTACCAGTATTGAAGAGTAGATATACATTAAAAGAGAAGTCGATGTAGTGTGGAAAAAAAAAACTGCGCTACACTCACGCTCACAGCTTCACATTACATACGTGAATAAGATCGTAATTTAATACAATTAACAACAAAACAGATATATTTAATTTGCAAAATTGTAAATTGTGACTTTCTTATTTATTATTGTAACAGTCAATCGAGATTCTATCATAAGACATTTGCATGCTATTTGATACATGGTTTGTTTTAGTACTGTTTTCTTTTTCTGTTACGACTTTTGTCATGCCAAGCAAATAAACGAATATTTTTTTTAAACAGCTATTAGTGGAGTTAACCACAGAATAACCTACGGAGGCACCGTAAATCATAGACGACAGAAGTAAATATTTCAAAAAGAACAAAAACACACACATGAACAATTCGCCCGCCAATATTTATAATAAAACAATAATATTACCAATTCAGGACATCGTATTTGCGACATTTACCACCAAGAGGAGACAATTTACCTTTCTCGCTTACACATGTGCATTGCCAATCAACTCTCTCGCAACTCGATGACAATCGAATTGACATGGCAAATAATTTTTGTAGCCGAAACGATACGGAGCGAAGTTGTTTTTTAAGAGTGAATGAGTCATTATTGAGTATGCTGTATTTTATTATATTATAGGAAGAAAACTCGTCGATGGGCAGGGTGCCTTGTCTGACAAAACCATCAGGCGTTTTGTATGGGATAGGCATTGCACAGTCCAGATAAAACAGTCAAGCGATCCGTTTGTTCAAAATTAATGAAATATTACAGTCGTCATAGAAGTGACGATTTGTCTTCACGATCCATTGTTTCAGACTGAATCGATAGTGTATGTTTATGTCGTTAACGATTAACTTGAAAGTCAGGGAATATCGATACGATTATCGTGACAATCGATCGAAACGAGGAATCGTCTGTATATGGGGGCCTTTATTGCAATATACAATGGATCGATGGAAAAATAAACTTCTTAAGGCAATCTGAGGATATTTTTTTTATAATATCAAGTGACGTGACGAACAAGTCGTGCGCCTGATGGTAAGCTACACGTCCGTCCATAACAGTTGCAGTGGCCCGACACCCTAAGATGACAAGTCCCATGTGCCAGTAATTTCACCAGCACCCTTGCCCTTCAAAACCGGAACACTGTAATGCTGACATTACTAATTGGTGGCAAAAATAGGTAAGGTGGCAGTAATTGCGTTGTAAAAACTCTTCGCCATTATCTAAATACCATATATTAGAAATAAGTAGATCAAATAAATAACTCACCTGTTCAAGGTCGACATCATCCCCCAACTTCATGTTCTTAGTATGGATACGGAGGATCTCAAGACGGCCGGTGGCATCGGGGATGCCGATGTCAATCTCGCGGTCAAAGCGGCCGAAACGACGCAGCGCGGGGTCGATCGAGTTAGGTCTGTTTGTCGCCGCCATTACTATCACGTGGGATGATTTCTTCATGCCTGTTAATTACATGTACAGTTAGCTATACGTACGCGGTTCAAGAGGTCTTTTTAACTAAAAACAAATGACAGCGAAGCGCTCATTAAAAACGCTTAAATAGCAACAGCCTTATAGGAAACTTAGTGCCTTATTGAGAACTTTAGTTGCTCTAGAAAAAATATCAACACCATTGAAAACAGAAAAAACGATCTCGAGTTCTTATGTTTTCGCGATTGTTACACATTAGAAACTATGTACGTGTTTTTCTAATTATTAACACAAAGATCGAACACTAAGAAAAATTCCTACGATCCGGCTGGATTCGAACCAGCGTTTTCAGCATTCCTTACATGACCCTCTCCCAACTGAGCTACAGAACGAACCAGTAGATCTAATGAATTTTTTGAAGTGCTTGTTGTAGATCTTTGTTTTTTAGTTTTTAATGACTACTTTTTGGTTTTGGGTTTTTTTTCAAACAGAAGTTTCGGCCCCTTAACAGGTCCCATGGCCTTTTTTATTAAACGACTTTAAAAAAGGAGGAGGTTTTCAATTCGACTGTGTTTTTGTATGTTACGCGATTACTCCCGGCCTTTGTGACCCGATTTTGATGATTATTATTTATTGAAAAGGAGTACTTGGTCACAGAATACACCGATAGCATCATGTGAGACTTCCCATGCATCAAATATATGATTAATCAACTCGACACCAGCGCCGGTTGTAGAGCGATCCCGAGTGAAACCAAATTGTTTAGGAGACATTAAGTTATTACTATAAAAATGTCACACATGTGCATCTGATTTAGAATAATTTTTTCAAATATTTTACTGATAGGTGGTAGTATTGATATAGGTCTGAAATTGGTGTGGTCAGAAATACTACCAGATTTTACTTTGCTTCATGAGGTCAGGAAAGACACCATCATCAACACATTTATTAAAGACACAAGCTAAGGCGCAATACAATCAATTATAGAACTAATTACTCTGACTGAAAGACCATCAAGATCAGCAGTATTTTTTATGTTTATAGACTTAAAGTCTGTAGCAATATCGTTCGGAAATACATGACGGAACCTTAAATTAGTGATACTAACTGCATTATTTTCTTTTAGTAAGGATTCAGCGACGTTGGGAGATGAATTTTACGACTTAGTAGTCAAAATTGGAATGTCAGTAAAAAAAATTTCAAATATTTTAGCAACTTCTGCCTCTGTGTTTACAATTTTGTCATTAAATCTTAGTTGAAAGTCTAAGTTACGAGGTTTGACCCTTCCAGTTTCGCTGTTTATAATATTCGTTTTTACTACATTCGCGCTGCTTTTTATTTTATTATTTATAAACATTGCTTTGGCTGCAATACAAACACGTTTAAACATTTTCGAATATTTCCTAACAAAATCATTAAAACCGTTACTAGTGTTATAAGTCCTTTCATCGTAAAGATCATTATAGCCTTTGTCTACTTTTGTGAATTCCCACAGTCGCCCAATCACTAAATTTCAATGAATTATTAATAGTTATGATTTTAGACCTAAAAACATTATCACGTTCACTTTTCAGTATGTTGAAAACTGAATTATACAATTTATTGGGATCGTTAACGTACGGAATGTCAGTTAGTTTAGGCATTACATTATTTCTATAAGCTTTAAGTCGACCATTATTTATCGGAACACATGTGATTATCCTTTTTTGGCATTTTGTCAACAGTTATATTAAAAGTGGTCAATTGACCGCAGTGATCAGAAGTTAATTTATTTATAATACATTTATTACTAGATATGGCGTTAGTATAAATGTTGTCTAAACAAGTGGCAGTAGTAGAAGTTATTCTAGTAGGCACCAAGAAAAGATTCACAAGACTATAACATTGGAAAAATGATATGAGCCTACTGCTAGCACTGGAATCTTCTAATAAGTTAACATTGAAGTCACCACAAACAGCAATATATTTATTTGGATTATTTAATTTGCCTAAAACTTCATCTAATCTTTTTTCAAATAGTTCGTAAGATGATTGAGGGGGTCTGTACACGCTTAATATAACAAGCCGTTCAAGCTCTATGCAGGATATCTCTATAGTCCGCTCAATAGATATCTGTACGTTCTTTAAATTCTAAATTATTTTAAATAAGAATTAAAGAGCCGCCATGAATAGCTTTTTCTCTGCTGAACGAACTGGCCACCTGGTGATTGTTGAAGCTAAACATGAACTGGTGTTTTGATAGAAACATCAGTTCATCAGATCTGGCCTACCACAACCTTTCAAAAAACAATCTTATTTCAATGTAAGCTTAGAGTAAGCTTATTATAATATTACTCATACGCGTACCATGACAAACCTGTCTACCAAGTAATGTATTATTGCTAAAGTGACTGAAAGAACGAATGATTTCCCGATATTGTCTATTTCTTACTAAAAATAGGAAAGAAATAACGCTATGTGAACTGTATAATGCCATCTGTTTCTTAGAAATAACGCTATGTGAACTGTATAATGCCATCTGTTTCTTTTTTGATGTTCCGAATCGTCCTATCGTAGTATAATGTGAAAGTACTTAGTATTATTTATATTCAGAGAATTTAAACTGCCAAAAAAAGAAAAGTATGTAATAATGAAATCTATTAAAATTACGTTGTTTTAATAATTTTTCCGCATTTTCATGAAGAAAAATAAATAAAACAAGCTGAGTCTCGATTGTCACGTTGTGAATTCGGAACTATGGTCTAGTGTCAATTGTTAGTTTCTCCAAGGAGCATATAGATGGCGCTGTTATAATTTTACGAAATAAACATGGCGTATTTTTATTTAACGAGAAATTATTTCCTATGTGCCATAAAATAAAAAATAAACAAGATATTGAAGAGATATATGTAAATAAATAAGTTCTACTTAACTTTTAATAATTACAAATCAATATTAAGACGATAAAACTGAAAATAATATTGTTTCCATTGCATCCGTGTAACTATTTTAAGATTGCTAAATTTGACATAAGAGCAATATTACTTTAATGTTAAAGTCGTGTTATAGTACGAGCTGAGTGAATGAATAGTCAGTCACAAAGCTGCCAATAAAACATCATAGTTTTAACATTATAATAAGCTTACTTTAAGCGCGTTATGGTACGAAAAGTCAATGTAAGGCCAAAGTAATATTGTTTTAAGAGGTTGTGGTAGGCCGCTTGATCTTGGAAAGTGCAGATAGATAAGAGGAACTCCTGATATCAATGGGTGCATCTAAACAATGACGTGTGACACGTCATAGTTTAAATGATTTACATTAATATAGTTTGTAAGTATTTTGTTACTAACACTACGGATATTTTGTCCGAAATAAAGATTAAAGAATTGAGTTGAATAAACAGTGCACAGCAGCTACCTTATATTTAGGTTCATATGATTGGTTTTGATGCGTTTCAATTATCACTGACAAGATGTCGAGTAACGAATACAGCTCAAGCGGATAAGCAAACTTTTGAGGTTTTTCATAATTATCCATCCGGCTGGAAGGACCAAATGTAAAGGTAGATTAGCGACTCTGTCCTCACAGGATGTTACCTCATGAACACGACGCAGTAACCGTTATCGAGAGTTACACGAGAGTGTTTTCGTAGTTGATGGAATTAAAGAACGTTATAAGTGTAAAAGTAATGTTGTATAATTGTAAACAAAAATTGTAAAATAAAGTATTGCAAATGTTTTAAATATGTAAATGTTAACGTTATTGATGTTTAATAAAATAACTAGAACTAGCACATCCTATTACAGCAAAATAAAACTATAACTAGACAATGTAACCACATTGAACTTTGATTTGCCGCATTGACATATGGTTGTATGGTTATATTTACAATAACTGTAAAAATTTTATTTTATCTCAATTTTCAAGAGCTCTGGATAAAAGATAAACTTTCAATCTATTCAAAAAAGTACTTACCATCCATAAGAGTCAACAACTGCGAGACAATACGACGCTCGACCTCTCCGTGGGTCTTCTCGCGCTTAGGAGCAATGGCATCCAACTCATCGATAAAGATTATAGCAGGGGAGTTCTTGTCCGCCTCTTCAAATGCCTTGCGCAGATTTGATTCCGACTCACCGGCCAGTTTCGACATGATCTCGGGACCGTTGATCAAGAAGAAGAAAGCACCTGTGATCAAATTTATCATTAGGAGGATTGGTTTCTACTCGATAAAACTGGTAAAATTTAAATCATCTTTATT
The DNA here is from genome assembly GCF_003589595.1 of Hyposmocoma kahamanoa. Lineage (NCBI taxonomy): Eukaryota > Metazoa > Arthropoda > Insecta > Lepidoptera > Cosmopterigidae > Hyposmocoma > Hyposmocoma kahamanoa. The sequence continues at coordinate 6,024,428 of NW_020653852.1, read as the reverse complement.
TCATAGGTAAGTAAAGTACACTTGAAATAGTCATATTAATTAAACTCTACTGCTCATTCGTAAGGCATGTTCCTCTCAAAAGAATTAGCAAGAAACTCTAGGAGTTGCTCGTTGTAAATCATCTTTTAAACTTATCTCTCAAAGACTCTTTGGGGTTCAGATTGTAAATTGCCCTAACCGCACGTTTCTGCAGGACAAAGATTCTATGAATATCGACGGCATTACCATAAAGCAAAATGCCGTATGTCATGTTAGGTCACGGAGTAGAATGCTAAATCCATCCCGCGATTGTAAAGCCATATGCTGTTATCGATACCACAACATAATTACCAATAGTTATTACAAGTACGCCTACGCACAGGTTGTGAATAAACAACATCTAAATATAGTTTCGCGTGAGTTGTGAATTAAACAACATCTAAATATTAGTTTCGCGTGGGATATGTATTCCAAGGATTTCAGTTTAAGGTAATATCTAAGCCTCTTAAAGATAACACACACTCATTGATTTTTCATTCATAATTCATTTAATTTTGAAAACAGGTTGTTTAGCAGATGATATCTAACAAAAGAATTACAGAATTATTCTGTTCAGTAAAACATTAGGCGTACAAACATTGTAGTAAGGAATATAGTACATTAATAAGCGTAGAATATTCCTTTGTATTTCCGCATGGACTCAACAAGACTATACTAATTATATTACATTTAATCAATAATGACCAACTTGTATGTACATGGTTCAAAGCATTTCAAGCTTGACACAGAGCCTATGTACATGGCGCATTTTATACGCGCAGATGATGCGATGCGCTGTGTCACACGTATGAATCGCGCATTTTGATAAAAGAGGTAGTTTCAATTGTAGATTCGTTTGTAAATTTCAGTTAGTTTTTGAAATGAAGAAACTACATGAAATTCTAAGTGTAAACTCCAGTGGAGTATATAAGCTTCTTGCTTGCATGCGCAATGTTTGCGATGCGCGATGTTTGCGCGTGCTTTAATCGATTCAGTGCAGATGACGCGCGTTCACGGTGCCGTAAACGCGAGTGGTCAGCGCGTATAAAATACGCCGTGTACATAGGCCATTAAAGTTATTATTATAAATTCAATTCTTTGCAGCTTACTACAAGAACGGCCCAAAGTAGCAAAGTGTCAAGCGAGAAGTATTCTTGACTGTACAATGTGGGGTTTATAAACTACAGGACAAGATTTATATAATATATAATAATCGTCGAAGATAGTGCAAATCCGCGTATGCAGTGTTGGTAAAATCAAACCAAATTTCACAGGAGGGGGACTTAACGTTACTACTTTGTTATTTCAATAGTTACGACTTTAATTTTTGCACAGTAAGTATTAATTATGTTGTCTACGGACTGATAACAATCGGTTACCGTAAATTACGCTAATTTAGTTGCCACGACATTTACGCGGAATTTCATTATCCCCATCGAAACTGTACAAATGTCTAAATACGGCAAAAGATAAGTTGACAACTTTCAGAATAGTGGTTTATCTAAAATACAATTATAGGCCTACCGCTTAACTGAGTCCGTTCCAGAGGTAGCAGTGCGGTGAGGGTGACAGTTTACGTTAACACACCCGGGATATTTCAACAATATTTTTCTGACGATATTCAATAACAAGTTGATTGAAAAAAGTGCCAATTGGCTCGTCTATTCATTTCAATTGTTAATGAAATATTTTTTTATTATTATCGTTTCTCATAACAACAATTGATTGATTTGGTAAGTAAAAAAGTATACTTTGACTCCTCCCGCACTGTGCAACTATCTCAGGAACCGACTCAGTTAAGCGGCAGGTCCATAATTCATCAGGAATATGGCTGCCTGTATACAATAAGGCAGTATTACAGAATATTACGAATTTGAACTACATACAGCGACGGGCAGAGCAACCTAGACTTTGTGAATAAAGCAGCCATCTTCTTACTTCTAATTTTTTTGACATTTTGTACTATTTAACCTTCACAGGTTCGCGGAGTAGCAAATTAGTTTACTTCCATTTTTATTTGGATAAGTTTTGTAATAGGTATAAATGTAACCATTTGTTTTAATTTTTTTGCCGTTATTTTTAATCATTTCGAAATTTCCTAAGAAGATATTGTCCACTCTGTGTACATATATTATTTGGAGTTAGGCAAATATACTCCGCTTATTCCGACCCCTAATGTAATATAATAAGTATTAGGTCACTGTTGTTGATATTGATAGCTTTTTATTATATTATAGATAAATTGTATTTTTAACCGACTTCAAAAAAGGAGGAGGTTCGACTTCGGCTCGGAATTGACTTGTATGCGATTCCGAGCCGAAGTCGTGTGTTATGTTACGCGATAACTCGTATGTAAACCGATTTTGATGATTCGTTTTTTGTTAGAAAGTAGTGGCTCCATTTAAATTTAAGAAAAGAAAGAAAATATCCGGTAATCCGGTTTCGCGCACTTTCCGCTAGCCGATTTTAATAAAACTTAGCAAATAGATGCAATTCCACGAACTTTTGATTTCGGTATTATTACATAAAAAAGTTTCAAAGTTTTATATCTCTTACCAGTTTCATTAGCAACAGCGCGAGCAATCAGAGTCTTCCCTGTACCAGGCGGGCCGTACATGAGGATACCGCGCGGAGGCTTCACGCCAATGGCCTTGAAGAGCGACGGGTGCCGCAACGGCAGTTCCACCATTTCCTTGATTTGAGCAAGTTGCTTGCGGCAGCCGCCGATGTCGTCGTAGCCTACTGCGTTTAGGGCTTCTTCTTCTTCCTGATTTGTAGAGGATTTCATCATTAACATAGATTAAGAGCAAATAAGAAGTAACAAGCATGTTAAGGGTAATAAACCCTACTCTATTAGGCGCCGTCAACCCTGGAAAGTCGGTGCGACCGCATTTCTTCAGTAGGACAAGCGCAATGACAAGGCATAACTAACTTTGTTTATACAGGGTTATTTGTAAAACATTAACAAAGTCGTAGGACTATATTACTATCATCATATTAACAAACAACTTTTGTTCCGTGACTTTTACTAATTCATCAGAATTTACTTTAGTACAAAAATAAAAATATGCCATGTATAATTTCGTTATAAAAATTGTTTTCAATTCCAATTAAATAAATAAATAACGCACACACTCAAAACCTGTATCACGGGTGCCATGGACACACACAGAGACCACCACAAATTACACCCAAACTCACAAGAGGTATAAATGTAGGCCATACAAATATTTCTCCAGGCCCGGGATTCGAACCCGGGACCTCTGCGTGGCAGACCAGCATGGTAACCGTTCGGCCACGGAGGCATATATTTAAATAGATCGCTTTAAACGGTGATATCTCTATGTAAAAGAAAGCGTTAGCGTAAATACAAGTTCGATGCAAAACGCAGAATCGGGGGTGGCAGTCATCGTTACTACCAAACAGATTTAAAAAATGAAGTGATCTTTTGTGAACAAAAGTTGTTATTTATGATGCTAGTAATACAGTTCTGCGAATTATATCGCAGAAATCATGTATGTCGGCGCCCCAAATTAGAAGCAGCATCACAACAGCGCGTGCAAGCCGTGTCAGCACAACGTGCCAGTGCAACGTGCAGCAGCAACGTGACCAACGTCAGCGTTTCCCCCTGTTTGCGTACTTTATAATTTTTGATGGACACTCGGTTTCTAGCATCGAACCTAAGCATTAGCTTTAGCACGTAAGTTTTTTTAATCTTTTAATAAATTAGTTAAAATTAAATTTCGTTTTTTATAAATCGTCCGGCGGCAGCCTACGTAATTTGCGCGGTTTTTAGCATTTTACAAATAACCTAGTATTTACATCTACAATACATAATATTGTTTTCTAAAACTAGATTAAGATTGGTTGTAATTCAGAACTCAGTGCAGTTACGTTGTGAGATGTAATAAATTATTTTTTAAATCAAAGCTCGTTTCATTCGCGCGCAATGCATCCGATCGTTGTAAATTAAAATACGTTGCAAGAATTTAGCGGTATTTATTACGGCTAACGCCTTTGCACTATATTTTTCGCAGAATGTTTAATTTATAGGTAAGGCATTTCCCAAATTTAAAGAAATTGAATCGAGCAGGGACAATTATCTCTCGTAACGGCAATTGTAGACTGCGTATCAGAGCAATCAACGTAAGCAAATAACAACTGATTCTTGTCATTTGCTTACATTACGTACTCGATTATATAACGGAGCAATCTAATACTAATGTTGAATTTGGAATTCAATGAACAATCTACGCAACGAACTCAATACGTCACCCACAAAGCAATTCAGTATATTATGTATTGGGTTGGCCAAGAAGCCTGTGCGATACCAAAGTAAAAAAGATAAACATCAAAAAAGAACTTTGATCAATTATTTTGTACTGATTTTCCAATAGTGCAATGAAACTCTGGACAATATATTTTATAACTGTATATCCTTTAATTTACTACTCCTTAGGCTCATTCATCAACTGCAGGAAACATACATTAAAGATGAAACGTATATCCGGTAACTATCCGGTATCCGGCCTATTTAACATCCGGTATCCGGCTGAATAGTGAAAATAGACCAGATACCAGATGTTTAAAACTAAGAAATATTCATAATCGGTACGCCAAATAAATTAATTTATTGATTAACGATGATGGTAATAGGATAAACAGCAACTACAGGATCATTGAAAATTTTGTTTACTACTTGAAACTGAACTTAGATTACGTTATCTGTAAATTTAGTACTCAAATTTCAATGAAGGCAAAATAGGTAAGTGGTAAAAGTTGGTTCTATTTATTTTCATAAACGAGACCAGCTTCAAATACAGTTTTTCACTATAAACCCTTGCAAAGTTCGTTAAATTTTAAGTACTACTTGTTACTGCCAGGCGACCAAATGAAAGGATCGCGGTCACGATCGATTTGAACAGTTTTCAATTATAATGTGTACCATGTGTACAATAATAAATAAAAGATGTAAGCAGATAAATTACTTTTTGGACAAATCTGGTATCAAGACTTTAGTTACATCACAAACAAATTCATGAAATCAAATTGGAACAAAACAATAACGTATCAAGTGCTAAACTTAATACTTATAACAACTAGAAATTTTAATATAGCCAAAGAATGATGTAATTGCGTTTTTTTCCTTCTCCACCGCGAGAAAGTTGCATTTGGCATAACAAACAAAGAGCATTGATATTAAAATATTGCCAAATTAGCGATTTTTTTCGTTGTTAACATTTTTCGGTTATGTATTGTTTGTATCTTCGAATAAATTAATCGTTTTTATAAAAACCCAATGACCACAACAAATCAAATCGTCAATGTGAAAGTGCAATCAATCACTAATCAATCAATCACAGCGATGCGATCTGTAAACCGGTTGCGATATGTTTATAGCAGTGGGTCAGATATCCGGTGGCCGGATATCCAGCCTAGATGCTCGCGGGATATCCGGTAGCCGGCCAAATGACTATCCATTTCATCTCTAATCTGTGATAAAAATATAATTAAAAAGATCGTGTTGGATTACCGTGTGGTATATGAGGTACAGTAATACAGATATTATTCAGCCAAATAGTTTACTATAAGCTTGTAAGCAGTGTAAAACCTACGTAGAGCTTTCAATGGCGCCACAAGGTTACTATTACGTACTTAAAAAAATCGTATCGACAAGAACTTATTTATTTTACTTGCCACAGCCCAAGTCTTAAAAAACTAAGGTAATAATTTTTCCCCATATTTAATGGTAATACCACTTAGTTGGCAATACCATACAGTGCTGTTCCCGGCATCATCAGGACTTCATAAAGATGCTAAGATGCTAAATACAAATCATGCATCGTGCAAAGCGTTTTGCTTGCACCAATCGTACTAGTAACTTTATATGAACACGTTCAAAGCTATGATAAGTGACGTGTTCCGTGAATCTCAGACAAAATGACGCAATAGTTCTATGAAAAATAAAACACTATCTAATTGTGCACGACGACGCTACGGCGTATAGATAAAGTTTTATTTAATAATTTATAATTTGGTACATCAAAAATAACTTGGTAATCGTTGCCATGTACTAAAGTAACAGGGCGGAAGTTCCGGTTCGTCACGCCGAGATCTTTAGACTTGAAAAAACAAAGGATGACCACCATAAGCAGTATCTAAATATATATTTTTTTAATTGTGCGTGTATTTAGTGAGTGACAAAAAGTAAAAATACTTAACCGGTTCATGGACAATGACTGCGCTCATCGTAAAATTAATCAGAATATGATAGTAATCATAATAATAACGCACACACTCAACATAGCTCCGCACTAGTGTCCTCCTGTGTCGCAGGTGCCATGGACACACACAGACAACCACAAATTACACCCAAACTCACGAGAAATAAACGCAAAATAAAATAAAATATTTCTCCCGGCCCGGGAATCGAACCTGGGACCTATGCGTGGCAGTCTGGCATGGTAACCGTTCGGTCACTTTTTTACTGCTATTTTCAAGTGCTGTCTGTACAGTTGCCGTATACTACTTCTCCATAGAGAAATATCAAAGTACTAACGAAATTCGATTATTTACATTGAATATTTTGTATTGAATCAACATAAATCACTACGACTCTAAGAAAAGGAGTGACGTTTTTGTATGCGGTACAATTTAAGTATTTAAGGGTTATCTAGATTCTACAAGATACTAGTATATAACGACCGTACCTCACGCTTGATTGGTTCTCCCTCACAGTGAATGACGGTGTCAGGAGCGACGATGCAGTAGGGGGAGGGGTCCGTCTCCACCACCTTGAACTCGACGGCACGCATACCGCCGCGGACCATGAATGTGTCATCCTTGTGGATAGGCCGGTACGCTTCCATGAAGTATGGTTTGAGATAAACTTCGAATAAGTTGCTAAGAAGAAAAGAAAAAAAAAGTAGAAAATGGTAAAGTTTCATTCTGAGAGCATGAAGATAATCATAGTAACATATTAAATACATATAATTAGGAGAGTTAAAGCCACTCATTGTTGGTTAAATATTCCTCGCTTTGTAATGTAACTACAAATATGTACCCCTGGTATTATAATAAAACCACATGCAATCAAACGCCGAAAGTTCTTTTATGACGTAAAAGTCATTAAATAATTACTATAATTATTAAAAGGTTGGCTTCATTTAGGCCTTGCCTATGCAACGCCTCATCACTGCCATCATTACTTACTGATCTATTGTGATCACCTATAACTATGATTCTGAGCTAAGGCCATCAGTGTTAAAGAACAGAAGGATTTTCTAGGCTTCAACATTTCTGATGTTCTTGCCTGTGCCTTCCCAGTATGAAGCTTTGTAAAATAATATTAAATACATGAAACAAATGAAGTACATTTATATGTACTTCATTTCAGAAGTTATAAAATTTCATATAAATGAAGTTTTATAACTTCTATTTCGAAACCTCCCATGAACACTAAGCCAACTTAATTTTTGGACCGCCGCGGACCATGAATAACAGAATTGATCAAAAAATAAAATAAAAGAGGTATCGATTTGAGCACAAAAAGTTAAATAATTTAATTCGAAGAATCTTAAGGGTGCGTACAGATGTGGCGAATGCGCCGCGAACGCGCTATATGTGCGCAGCGCGCAGGCTGCACGCGTGCACATGTTACTATATGTGGCGCGCGAGAGGCGCGCGGACGGCACGCGAACAGATCGTACGTATGCACGTCGGCAGTGCGCGAGCCTTTCGCAAAAAGGCGCATTTGCAAAATTTGTACACACCCTTAAACCTGTCCCCGGAAAATTTGTCATTTTGCATACGTTATAGCCTTATTACACCAAATTTGCTAATTGTTCTACTAGTGAATTATATGTCTGTCATGTCATTATATGCTTTACAAAAATCACATAAAAAATTCTACCACATACTCACCCAGTAAGTCCTTCTACAGAATCATCAATAGGCAATATGTGTACTCGTTTGCCATATTTGACAGATGGGCAAGGCGCTATTGAGACGACATCGGACAAACGCACGCGCAGGTTATTTCGCACAACGCGATTCATGCGGATTTTCTCATCGGGGCAGTTGTCGTCGGAGAGCACGATGCACACTGTCTCCTTGCGCCTTTTTCCCTTCAGGAGCACCGTGTCGCCGCGGAACAGTTGAAGTTGCTCCATTTTAGCCTATGGGAGTTCTTTGTGTTAATAATAGTAATGCAGGAGAACATTGTCTATGTTTACAGGGATATTCTCACAGTATAAATAAGACATATATGGTAACTCCGTATCAGCGCGTTTATGTGCGTTGTATGTGTGCGCGCCCGCCGCGTGCCGTGTACGGATGGACACAATCGCATCATTTCGCAATGCACTCGCGTTGCATAGCGGTGATCGTCTCATGCGGCCTTTATTATAATGCGAATGCGCCGTAGACGGCGCGCGGTGGACGTGCATACTTACAAGCCGCACTGCTTCATATGAATGGAGATACCATACTTATACTATGATATTACTGTCAATTGTGAGTGTCATGCCCCCCAGCAGATGTGCTTATCAGATTGCCAGAACTATTGACATAATTATTTTGTTGTAGTCTGTCAATCCAACTATTAACTAACACTGATAATGTCATACGCAGAAATCGTAATAAGCAAAGTATACTCACCTAAACTTCAAGTCATAGATTGGATTGCCTCTAAAAGGCAAGAAAACAAAACAGTTGTGATTTTATCTTATACTTATGATATTAAAACAAAATAGTTATCCCTAAATGCTGTTTTTGGCCTTCTCAAGACGAGAGTGAATAGATTATTTAGGTGTGCATGCTCCACGGTCGACCTCAACGTCACTTTTCATCAGACGTGATAGAAGTCTAATATGCAATTATTCTTGTAGAACAAATAATGATTTTACTTATAATTACAAAACTTTTCTTCTAAACATTGTAAAAATATTGTAAAAGTGTACAAGTGATGTAAATTGTACATGAAAAATATAGAACAAAATGCAATGAAATAATTCTCCAATTTCAGGAAATTTTATGCACTATACGTGTGTGCATTACATGGTGTTTAGGTAAATATGTTGTGCCCAAGTTGTTATAGACAGAGTACATTACAACATTAAGTACATGTCGGATTCGTAGATAAAGATCTTTCATTGTACATTTGCAACTGTTTTCAAACAGCTAAAGCCTCGTAAGTTTCAAATATTTTTATAATCTTAATACTTTGGACTACTAAAACTGATATTACACTATCTGACGTGTGACACTTTGAATAAAATAATCAATTTTTGGGTAAAGTAATAGGGGTTTCCTCTTTTGTTGTAGACAAAATGAAAGATGGAAATTAAAATACGTTACTTTAATGATTATCAGCAATATTATTCAGGATAAAAAAGACCAAGTGATAAATCATCATGATCAATATCCGACCTAATGTTTCGCAGAAGCCTTCTTTTACAAGAAGATTTAGGGTATGGTTTACTGATCTAATGTAGATAGGCATTTTACAAGTATTAATTCAGCTTCGAATAAGGTGTTTGCCTTCACCATATGAGCAAGTTATTATGACTAAGTACAATATATATGTCGACCCCTCCTATGTTAAGTATCATATGTCGAAATTGCTAAGTCTACTGTTAAGTTAAGAGTGTTTTAAAGTTTTGAATTCATTGAAATAAGCTTTTGACTTTAGCATTTCTCAGTTTTATTAGGCCAAGCTCATTACTCACATAGAGTATTATAAAATAGAGTGTTCAAGTAAGTATAAGGTTCAAATCATTGGCTGATAATATAATTTTAATTTTAAATTGCCTGAAGTAGTAGCACAAGCAAATTATTTTCATAATGCCTTTTCAAGGGCGATCAGTTCATGGACCATGAGCAGTTGTTTGTGATCTGTTCGGCGGATATTAGGCTGCCGTCAACTTTCCAATTTCTTTCCTTTAGTCCCACATGTGGTGCCTCCTCAATTGTCTGTTACTTGTGAGGTTTGTTCCGAGCTTTTGCAAGCCTGTTTTCATGTCGTGAGATCGTCCTTATAGGCTTTTGTCATGCTAAATATCTCCTGTTTGACAGTAGAGATTTTCAGATCATGAATATCATCCATTTTTGTGAACCGTGGAGCATTTACCCGAGTTTTGAGCTACTATTTATTCCAAAATGGAGTCATTTTGGAATAAATAGTAATAAATTTCACAACATGACAAAGATCGAAATCTAACTTGGCAGCATTTTACTTTAAAATTAAATTTGTTACTAAATTTTGATTGAACTGTGTTATCGAGTTCTTAGGTTTTCGCGATTGTTATACATAGGAATGAAACTATTTTTCCGGATTTAAATCGCGTATATTTGTTTTTTCAAACAAACCGACATTTCGGGCCCTTTACAGGTCCCATGGTCACGGTTGACATGGTCGGTTTGTTTGAAAAAACAAATATACGCGATTTAAATCCGGAAAAATAGTTTCATTCCTATGAACTGTGTTAGTTAAATCATTTAATAAATTTAGTTGCAATAAAGATTACATAGACAGTTATTTTCAAAAAATAATCATAGTTTGTATAGTCATAAGTAAAATAATACAATCCACATTGACAACCCAGGTGGCCTAACAAGTTGCACAATGGGCACTGGATGAGGAAGTTCCAGATTCAATTCTTGGTAGGCCAAATATCGGAAATGAATTTTTTTCATGACCTTTTCAAATATTTTTGAAAACTCTGGAATCAAAGTGATAGGTCTATAGTTAGTAATGTCTGTAGTGTCTCCCTTTTTGTGTAACAGTGTAACAATTGAGAGTTTTAATGTCTCTGGAAAAGTTCCAGTTTTAAAGGAGAGATTCCCAAGAAAGGCAAGTACTCCGCATATCTGATCTTCACTCGCTTTGTCTTTTTTTTCTAAGTGATTCTAGTCTGGGTGTGTATCAGGTAGTTCCCCAGAGTGACTTCAGTTCCTCTGGTACTCATAGTCTGGGGACTAGTTCGAGACCAGGTATTTGGTGACCAGGCAAAAACAAATATAATATCACTTTAATTTTTATAGCAAAATCAATCTTAATGGTTATTTAAAAAAACAAAATGGATCCCATAGACCAGCACTTATTGTTCAAGTTCATACCATGAATAGAATAGGTAATTAATGAACATCAAATCTCAATCTTAGACATAGTCACATCTTGAACAAACTCCGCATCTCATTTATTCCATTGTCATGGTATTATTAGTCAAAATTGCGGACAAAGCTGTAACTGACCTGTGATAATGCGACGACGGAGTTGTCATCGCTGACGGCTTCTTCCACGATCAAACGATTGGGCCTGTCCTTACGGCGCAAGATCGCAGTCGACAGATCATCGGGGCTGCATACAACATACAGAGATTACTGCTAACAATCCAACCGATCATAGACCCCAAATAACCAAAAGCATCACTTCGACACAAAGAAAATCATACCATTTATCTACGTTTATTGTGACAATAGTAATTGAAAACGTATTTTACAAGAAATGGTTACAGTATTTACAATGAACTTGCACAAATTCAATGAGACTCGCGACCCAGACATGATGACAAGCCAATTTTTCCACCATCAGTTTATCAATGTTTTATAACGAATCTACACGATATTACAAAGAATTATTAACGGAGAATGTATAATATACATTATTTCACACGTACCTTTTATTATCTGCCATTTTTAACAAATAGTATAAATTTAATTCGTAAATTTACTAATTTTCAAAACGCCGAACGAACAATTCACTTCCCCACTTCAGACGTGCGTGACGTTGCCGTATTTCATTTGTTCACGATCAAGCCTCTTAAATTAAAAAATAGCTAAAAGACATTTGTGAAAACGAGATAGTATATATACAAAAATTCACTTAGCATGCTATCTCATCGTTATATAAATGTGCGAAAAAAGCTCACCATATTTTTTTATTATTATTTTTTAATTCGAACCTTGTGATTCAATCGCAAAATTGTTAAGATTGTCCATTCTAATCTCCAGCGCTTGTTATTTAATGGTTTTCTGTAAAGAAACTTGTAAATACAGACAAATAAATATAGATTTGTACGAGGTCTCCATTCTTTGTTAGATATTTCGTTTTAATTTAATAATAAATCTTCTTGTAGCCAAAGTTCGATAATATAAAAAAAATATCTAATGCTGTGTTGCCATTGTAAAAAATCCATTACAGCAGAGTTTTTACCGGTTTTACAAGGGTTTTCCGATTATCTAGGATTTTGTGGTGCTATTAATCGACAGAAGATGGCGCGTGATAGAGCAATCGTGCGCAATTGAGTGCGCGTGTAAAGATGTTGGAAGGAACAGGAAAAGACGATCAGTGGCGCGCAAACGCGCACTCCAACACGTGTCTGTTATCCTTTACACCAGGGTTTCTTCAAGAAGAAGATAGGCGGGTTGCATTGACGTGCGTCTCGCTTCATCAAATTAATGAATGGACGAAGGACACGAAAATTAAAAAAGTCACGTCCACTGTACCTATTTACTCACAACACATTGTATGCCCATTTTTCTATTAATGCATGCGTTAGGTAGGCTCTCCTTGGACCCCGGCGTCCATTACACTGACCCCTTTGGGGTCCATGGACCATAGGTTAAGAAACCCTGAATTACGGACGCTCCTTACGTTGTAATAAACAGGAACAAGTGCAATCGCGCGCGAATGAACGTTATATTAAAAAAGTTCAAACAGGTAGTCACGCACGACTGCGCGTGCAGGCTTTACCGTACGCAATCCTTACGCTCCTGATCACGCGCGACAGAGTAAATGTGTAAAGGGGGCTTAAAAAGACCCGCCTACGGTACTAAATAAAAGATAGATTTAAACAAGTAGAACTTATTAATTTTAATAATCTTTGAAGTCTAATTTCAAGAATGTGTTTCATAAAGTAATTGTGACAGCGGTTTACCATTCAGCCGAAGACGAGGATTCAGACGAAGATGAATCCTTGACTTCGTCTGAGAAATCCTCGTGTTCCTTAATAACACTTTTAAGTTTTTTTTTCAAATCCACTCGATCTCTTTTGCTCATACTCAGAATACTTTTCAATATAACGTCGTTCAATAACTTTTGGGTCTCAGTGTTAATGTTTCGTTTATCACCGCGTATATAATTTTCCATGTCATATAAGTAATCGTTAAATTGTATCTGCTGTTGTAAGGTAAACGCTGCATTTATAGCCTTTAAAAATGCAATAAGTTTATCTGATTTGTTCTCCAATGCATTTTGATATTCAGTCAACTCTGACGCAATCTCATCCTGATACATACGAGAAAGTTCTTTAAATTTATCGGCTAACTCCGACGTATATAGTTTATCCATAGACTTCAAATGGTTTCGGAAAATTGTACATATTTTCCTCACTGGTTTTTCTCTACCACCGGAGAGTAGAAAGAGGAACTTTTTGAGAAACGAATCGAATATTCCTTCGTATTTGGCTCCATCTTGCTTTAATTTAATTGGTCGTACCGCCGAACCTACGTACGATAAATTGAGAAAAACTAAACTTATAGCAAACGCCGGCATTGCCCACTGCATATCAGATCACGTGTGCCTGCATGACTAATAGAAACATAAAGAAACACAATTTCGTGGTTTGTTGGCGATCACTTAAAACATCACCCTGTAATTGCATTCCACACCAATATGGTTAATAATTATAGCAATGTTTTGTTTTGAATTTCATCTGTGTACATGAACAAGGTCATTTTTTACTGTTTTTAACGGACTTCAAAAAGGGAGGTATTTCTAAATTCGATTGTTATTTTTTTGTGTATGTTATTACGATTAACTTGGGCATTTGTGAACCGATTTCGAAGATTCTTGTTTGATTAGGAAGGGGGTACTTCAGAAGTGGTCCTATTGAAAATTGAAGGAAATATTCCGCCTCTAACGGTGGGAAATTGGGTGATGAATCCGATTTTATTGGATTTCACGCACTTTCCGTTAACCGATTTCAATAATAGATGTAATTCCACAAATTTTCAAGGTCGGTTATTTAAAAAAAATTCAAATTGTTATTCATCTAAAATATCCCATGCCGGAATATTTTGTTTGGTTTCTGTGTTTTTTTAGTACTCGGACTAATTGATTGTCAAACGCATTCATCTCTGAATAAAATATATTAACATAATTGTACATTTTTATAATAACATTATAATTTATTTAACAATTATACAAATATATTTTTATCATTACTTATAATAATATTATTAATATTATAATACAGTTAGCCGTGCCAATAGCACCTGTAAAGGGCCCAAAATGTTGGTTTGTTTAAAAAAATGGCCAAAAAAATTGTTCAATCACTAAAATATATTTATTGACCTTATTTTCAACTATTTACGACTTACGATGCCTACTTGGTAACGTGTTGAGAATACAATTAATGAATATCTACCAGATACCTTTGAGTACTTGGCTACTTACAAACGCAGTAAATTTGGAGTACATCAAAGCAAAAATGAAATTTCAATTTAATTACTTCAATATTTAATAATTATAACAAACTAGTGGAGTAATTTCACAAAAAATAATTGAATACCCATTCAATACAAATTTAATTACAGATAATAGCGACATCTCTCGCCAGGGCTCGTAGCTTTAAGTTACCTAACTGGATGACGAAATACTTTCATAGATTTCTCATAGATGGCGCTACGGGTAAAAAGTCGTTGAAAACTAAATACAAAGACCCGATAACAAAGCACATGGAAAAAATCGTAAGGTTCGCTAATTCGTTACGTGGTTTAGTTGACATAGCGTCTGACACGGTTTGCTAGAAGATGTCGGTTCGAATCCGGCCGGATCGAAGGAACTTTTTCTAAGTGTTCGATCTTTGTATTAATTATAATAAGCCAGTGGAGTAATTTTGCAAAAAGTAATTGAATATCCACTCAATACAAATTTAATTACTTAAATTATTAACTTTTCATTAAACCAATTGTAATTTTTACTTATTTATTTATTTATTTATTAAGGTTCATCAACAATTGTTACAACAAATACATTATGAGTGGTTTCTATTCTAGGGTTATACTAATTGCACAATTTTTAACAGATGAACACCACGTGCAAGTAAATTAGTGAATTCAAAAAAGTAGTCTGCGAAGGGCTACACTCGTATCTATGTATTTACTTAAATAGTAAACAATATTATTAACAGAAAAAAAAAAGTTTTGAAAGTTTAAAGAAAATTAGGTCACGATGATGTAATCGATCGACGGAATTTAACTAAAAAGTCGTGAAATATATCTAAATTATTGATATTAACGATAAAATGGTTATACAAGCTGCATAGACGAGGAACTGGCGAGTTGCGACCCACTACTGTCCTGCGTAATATAAAAGACATACTAAAAAATTATAATAATGATATATAATATGTGAGTGTTAATTAGGATATGTTACATTTTTTCGGTAGATCACATGGTATAATGACAATGACATTAGTTCCGCGAAAATCAATAGTTTAGAAAATAAATTACTTTTTTGTACTTTTCTGAAAATTTTTTACTCTAGTCAGCAAAGCTACTCTACGCATGCTATGCTAAGAGACATTTTTGTGTTTGCTCTTAGATTTAGACCTCTTGGTGATTTTTTATTTGGCGACGAATAACATGTTCAATGCTCTTAAAATCCCTTACTCAAAACAGTGACTGTATTATCAAAATTTGATATGTTAATTAAGTATTATTTGAATAAATTTACCTTAATCTCCCAAAACAAAACATTACTTCAACGGCATAAAAACAGTTTTGTAAGGGTTGAGACTTAGGAACAAAATCAAACCGCATAAATATTTATTAAAAAAGTAAACAATAAATTCTCAAAGTGCCAGTCTCAGTTTGCATTTTGCATTTGCATACTAAAAGACATCGGCGTTTAAAGGTTTTTTTTTTAGTACCAAGTGACGGGATGAACAAGTCGCGCGTCTGGTGGTAAACGACGCGCTTGCCCATAACAGTTACAGTGCCACTCAGAGCTTTAAATCGCAAAGATCTTATGGGCACAGTCACGCCCGTCACCCTGAGACCCGAGACATAAGTTGACAAGTTCCATGTACTTGAATTTCACCAACACCCTTACCCTTCTAAACCGGAACGCAGTAATGCTCACACTACTGCTTGGCGACAAAAATAGGTAAGGTGGCAGTACTTAGCTGAACGAACTCTTTCACTTTTAGAGCTCACCTCTACTGCTGATATTATTGCCGTTTGGATTTTTGGCATAACTCTTGTTCCGACGTACTGTCTCAGGTGATCCTGTGATTGTAGAGGAAAAGGATTACAACCGATCCACCTCTCCCAATATGGTGCCTTAAGGTATAATCGATACCCTAAGTCTTAGGGCCTAAGATATGTGACAGCCTATCGTCAGATAGTTTGGTTCTGAATAGATAAGCGTGAAGAAAAGTGTTTAACAAGCTTAACCTTTAAAATTAAAATTAATTGATATAACTTACTTAATGACGTTATGGTAATCGCTACTGAACTGAAAAAATTCATTATAGTTTTGTACACAGAATTATAATGAGTTTTAAAAAACATCGTCGTACTTTTGCTAATTAAAATAGGAAATATAACGCTACTCAAACGCTCTACTGCCTCTTGATTGGTTAAAATATAAGAGGTACTTGGCCAATCACGGACACTTCTATTATCATTTCTTTGTTTTTTTTTGTTTTGTAGCTTTCTTTTGTGTTTGAGGCTGTTGTCGTGGATTGTTAAAAACAATTTTTAATATTGATTATGTTCATTATTTTAATTGACTCGTAGAAAAAGTATTGTATACAATCATCACATAATTAGATCTTAATATTTTGTACCTATTACACGGTATAGTTATACCTAGTATAGACACGATACTCGACTTTAAGAACCCCCACTGTGCAATGATTGCAAAAATACTATTCTATCGATTTCGTAAAATGGCTATCAAAACCAAAAGGTCGACTAGAGGGTGAGGTATCTTAGGGCATGGACTTTATTTCTCATTCTTAATGCAAGATGACATGTAGCTCTGTCATGCTTCAACCACTTGTGAAGGTTTGGCAACTTATTTTGTGTAGAAAGTTTAAGGCGCGTCGGCAGTTCAACGGGGCCAACGAACTCCTTGTTAATAATGTCACTCCACAAATTGATGCTGTAGCGTTCTAAGCATGATTTTCTCACAAAATATGGATTAGGTATGATATTGATAGAATAATAATAGAGACAATTGTGTGTATTGAATAATTCAAACCATTCGAAATCGGCACGCCTAATTCCCCAAAATACTAAAAAAAGTCTCAAAAGTCCTTTTTGTCTCTTACACTAATAAATACTCAAAACTGTTGTATGCATATATATATTTATATATACAGCAAGTTTGAATTTAATTAAAGGTTTGTTTAAAAAAAATTTAATTTAGTTTAAATAACGATTGTGGTAGCAATTATCAATTTTGGTTTTTAGTGACATGTGTACATGATGTTAACTTCGACTCGTCTACATGATGTTATGATAACATGTTCAACGTTAACATCATGTAGACAACATGACGTTAACTTCGAAACACATTACAATAATTACACCATTATATTTTTTGTAGTTAATGACTACATCTTAAGATAGTTTGTATATATCTACCTTTACAAGTAGCATTAGAGCTCCTTCTGAAAGAGTTCGTTCAGGGAAGCTGCCACCTTTCTCACCTATTTGTACCCCTAAGCAGTAATGTGAGCATTACTGCATTTCGGTTTTGAAAGGTAATGGTGCTGGTGAAATTATAGGTACATGGAATTTTTTATCTAAAGGGCGACGGGCGCAGTGATAATGCCCCTCAGATCTTCGCAATTTAAAACTCTGCACTGTTATGGACATTCACGTCGCTTACCAGCCGATACACGACTTCTTTGATCCGTCACTTGGCATCATAAAAAAATATTGTTACAACAATATTCTTTTTTTAAGTTGCCGCCGTCTATGGCGGTAACTTTTACACAATCGATCAATTACTTAGTTTGTGAACAAATAAAAAAAAAACCAAAAGTTGTAAAACACTGGCGAAATCTAACAACAAACACAAACATGACTCATTGCATGTACTTAGATAGGGAAGCCACACTGATTCTATACCCAATTTTAATAAATTTAGTGGCATAGTTTTTAAACTAGAGTGCTTCTGGTGACTAAAGTAGAAAATTTTTAAAAAAGTACAAAAAAGCCATGACTATTTTTTTTTAGAACTAATTTTTTTTTTATAATATCAAGTGACGGTACGAACAAGTCGTGCGCCTGATGGTAAGCTACACGCCTGTCCATAACAGTTGCAGTGCCACTCAGAGCTTTAAATCGTAAAGATTTGAGGGGCACTGCCACTGCGCCCGTCACCCTGAGACATAAGTTGACAAGTCCCGTGTGCCTAAAATTTCACCAGCATCCTTACCCTTCAAAACCGGAACACAGTAATGCGGACATTACTGCTTGGCGGCAGAAATAGGTAAGGTGGCAGTACCACCCTGGACGAACTCTTTCACAAGGAGCTCTACTGCTACTCTACTCTATTCTAAATGGGTAATTACGAAAAGATTTAAATAAAAAAATATTTGTACTACTTTTTTGTTAATGGGCCACACAGCATTATAGATATATACTGTTTGTAAAGTACCTCCTATATTCATGTGTCGACACCGCTAAATTCTTCCAGAGCCAGTTTCATTCTTGCAAGAATGTATTTCTTTCGTCGCGGGTCTAAAAGTTTGACGCTGTCGTATATCAGATTTAGCTCTGCTCTTATTTCCATGTTAATATCTATGAGAGCGTCCTCTTCGAAATATTGTCTCAACCTCTAAATCAATGCATTAAGATTTCGCTCTTTGTCGACAATACATAATAACGACTCTAAAAATCCAAAAATGGAGCTCTGTAAATCTGTAAGTATTTTCTCCGTTGCTCGTATGTCATTGATTTCAAGTAAAGGAACCACTTGGACAATAACTTCGTGTATTGGTTATGTATAAGATCCAATATTCTATAGACATATCACGGAGAGTGTGCGAGAGATTGTACGATTTAATTCCGCCTTCACCTTTTCATCATCAGGGCGACTAGACGTAGGCTTGGGTTCCACCCCTATGTTGTGGGTATTTCAAAGATTCCGACGAAACGTTACGCTTTCACATTTATATGGCGAACGTCTATGGAGTGGAATTCCTTGCTTGCAGACATAATTCCCTGAACGCTATAATCAAGGCGAGAGTGAATAGGCATAATTTAGGTTTGCATGCTCCATGGTCGACCTTATCGTCACTTTCCATGAGGCGAATTGAAGGTCAAATGCGCACTTATTATATCATAAAAAAATAGTAATTAAACTATTTAAGTACGTGGGCCATAATGAGTAATTGATCATTAATTAGGGTGTAATGAAAATCAGGGTCACAGTCTTTACTCAGCTGTGACATTAGCCGAGTAGATCCACGCCACAGCCGCACACATGACATTTATTCAAATTGAGTTGACTATTTAAAATTGGATTATGTTTGCTTCGTTGTTGTTTAGTTTGTAATTTTATTTTTTGTTTTAATTTTGCTTTGTCTTTTTTTATTAATTATATTATATTGTATTCTAATTTAATAAATCATTTCCCAAAATTGTTTAATACTCTGTGATATTAATGATTGTGTTCTAAAGTTACAAAATGCTTTTGTAAGCTTATATTTATTCTTACTAAAACTACGAATTTCCACACAATGTAATGCATATTTGATCACAAACAATAAACTTTACAGTCATCCTTGTATTGAAAAATCATAAATCAATTTCACGCATATGATTCGCAAAAATTCACTTGATTTTTCAGTTGATTAACAGCTATTAAAATTTAATAACGCCCTTCTTTTTTAAACCATGGTGCTCAATTAACAACAAGTCGAATTTTAACATAATGTTGTCCAATACACTTTTCTTCTGACGATTCAATCTTCTTTGGATTATTCTTTTGAACACATAAATGGTTTTTTTTTCGATATTCCTGAGCCTTCTCGCGCCAAATCTTTTCAAATCGTAGATGTAATTATCAAAGCGATTGTCATCAATCACTGAAAATATGGGATTGATCGTATCAAAAAACATGTTCTTAAAATGACGCCACTCTGTTATATAGTTGCAGAACGTCTGTACAATAGCGTCTATGAACTTTTTTTTAAAATCAATAATTGATCTGATTCGTTTTCTAAATTTACGAACCCATCTCTTCATAATGAAGCCGCAGCCTATTCCTTTTAGGCTTTTAGCAAGCACCGTTAAAAAAGTTCTAATTTTACGAATTGAAAGCCGGCTAATAGTCACGTTGCATAAATTTTTTATAAAGCCGTAGAAAGGGCCGTTTGGTTCAGGCTTCTTTACTGTAGGCGGGGGATTGGTAGCGAATAGCCAGGCCTCCATTTGTTTATTGATCCTTTCTTTTTCTGTGGCATTTGGTTTATACAAAGGTACTCCTGCGTAGTCTTCCTCTGTAGTACTACGCCTTTTGCTTTTGGATGTAGTTGTGGTTATGTCAATGTCCAATCCCTCTACTCCTTTATATTCTTCGTCTTCCGACGTTTCAACGTCATAGCTCGTGTCATCGTCGCTGGTATCGGATTCGCTACTACTGGTATACAGCAAGCCACTCAACAAAACTAATCTAATCGTTATGCACATTGCAATACCGATTCCGCTAAAGTTACGGTTAATCAAACGTACGCGACATAGTAAGTAATAAAACTGCTTTCTTTATAGATTATTTTCTATTTATCTTTAATTAATGAATTATTTCAATGTTGGTTTTTTCTCGTTGATTTCTGTCTCCAGACCACGATCGCGCACATTTCAGGATCTGTGAAGGAAAGATGAGATTGGTAAATGTCGATAGAGAGTACGGGGCTACTCTATTTACAGAGTATTTAGTAGCAGTAGAGCGCCTTGTGAAAGAGTTCGTCCAGGTAACTAATGCCTCCTTACCTGTTTCTGCAGCCAAGTGGTAATGTGAGCATTACTGCGGCTCGGTTTTGCAGGGTGCTAGTGTAATTACAGGCACACGAGACTTGTCCACTTATGTTTCAGGGTGACGGGCTCAGTGGCAGTGGCTCTCAAATCTTTGCGATTTAAAGTTCTGAGTGGCACTCCAACTGCTGTGGACAGGCGTGATGCTTACTACAAGCCACGCACGACCTGTTCGTCTCGTCATTCGGTACCATAATAAAAAAAAGTACGAGACGTACCTGCCACACGATAATGGTGATTAACGCAGAAAGCAGTGAATTTGTTGTTGCAATGAAGATGCATCCGAATAGCATGGCGTCAAACGTTCCGAGAGACCACTCTTCACCCCACCTGTAAAAGCGTTTAGTTTTTAACAGGAAAGGTTTTTGTACAATCTGCAAATTTGATTTGAAATACTTGTCATTTTTTTCAACTCCGCCAGTTTGACCCACAAAAACATTCCCTGCTTGACGGTATTTAGATACATACTACAGCGCCTGTTTTCTAAGATAAGCAGAGACCGTAAACCTCCACTTGCAACGCTCCTGACCTTCTCCTGACAGATTTAAAATGCCTTCTTCAGTCGCATCAGCATACACGCCCCTTTATTTTTTGTCCTTATAACCTGGCCTTTATAAGGCATCCCCTGTAGGTATATTTATTTTTATAAGGTTCAATTACTTACTCCACTGAAACTACAATTACGAATACGTTTTGATAATAAATATTGATACAATGTATAAAATAAAAATCATTTATTTCAGGCGACAAACATCCATACAAATTATATTAAGTTAATGAAATTATAATTATTAACACAAAGTTCGAACACTCAGAAAAAATTCCTTCGGTCCGACGTCTTCTAGCTTACCGTGCCAGACACTATACCAACTAAGCAACAAAACGAACCAGCGGACCTCACGAATTTTTGTATGTGCTTGCGTCGTGTCTTTGTATTTGGTTTTTTCAAGGACTTTTTAGTCGTAGCGGCGTCTATGGAAGATTTATCACCCAGTTAGTACCTTTACAGTTACCAGTCCTGGCGAGAGATGTCGGCGGATCGAAGGAATTTTTTCTGAGCGTTCGATCTTTGTATTAATAATTATAACAAACTAGTAGAGTAATTTCACAAAAAAAAATTTGCGATTCTTTTAGAATTTATATTATTTAATTTGTTTTTTCATAGATAGATGGTCACGGGGCCGATTGAATAAATGTAACGGGCCCGAAAAGTTGGTTTGTTTGAAAAATCAAATATACGAGGTTCAGATCAGAAAATTTTTTTCATTTCCAATGTGTAATAATCGCGAACTCGATACTTACTCTCTTCTCAGACTTTGACACACTTGAGCGTGGCTTAAGGGAGTCTACACACTCATCGACACTGAATTGCGTTAAGCCGGTCAGAAAATATTTTATATCTACTGATGACGTTATGCCTCTGGCACCGGCCGGCGGTCCGAACAGAAGCGAAACGCGACGCGTCTTTTCGCTCTTATTACATGTTTTCGTTAATGGTTAGAATAGAATAGAATACGTTTATTTACCAGAACACAGTAGTTAGTTTTAAGTAAAATTAGGTACACTGTATTCAACCTGCAAGCAGATGTGCAAATATTAACGGGATTTAATGTTTAGTCTCTATAGTTTCTAATTAATGTACTGAATTTGTAAATTCTAAGTATTTTTTATTACTATAGAAGCAATGAGTCAAAAGCCATTCTGTCAATTGTAATTTAAAAGTATGTCCTAGTAACAATTAAATTTCGTTTGGTAATTTATTGTAAATAATTAATTATACACGTGTTGATGCAGTTATTCTTATAAATTACTTTATGGCAACGAAGTTGGTATAAAACATTCATAATTTTTGCTCTAGTTTACCTTTGAATGACTTCACCGCGTGTTTTAAAATATTGCGGATGAGAGTTAGTGTAAAGCAGGAGGCAAACGAGCAGACGAGCCAATTGATGGGAGGTGGTCATCGTCGCCGATGAACATATACAACATCAGATGAGCTGCCTATGCGTTGCTAGCCTTTGAGAGCCCTGTTGACACACTTTTTGAAGAACCCAATGTCATAGCGCAAAAGAAATACTTCAGGAGGAAAATTATTCCACATTTTGCAGGTTCGAGGAAGGAACGATCGTAATGCCCACGTGATCTTGCAATGGCAGCCATCTATGACGTGGTGATGGGTTCTACTCCTTTGGCGGAAGGTGCGATGGTAGAAATGAGATTGTGGCACCAGTTCAAAAAGTTCCTCTGAGTACTCCCCATTGTAGAGACGGTAGAACCAATGTCTCTCCGTAGACTAAGAGACTCCAAACCATGGACATAAAGCTTTTTTTAGCAGTAGAGCTTTTTGTGAAAGAGTTTGTCCAGGGAAGAACTGCCACCTTACCTATTTCTCCGCCAAGCAATAATGTGAAGATTAGGTACTGCGTTCCGGTTTATAAGGGTGTTGGTGAAATTGCATACGGGACTTGCCAACTTATGTTTCACGGTGATGGGTGCAGTGGCAGTGCCCATACGATATTTGCTTTTTAAAGGTCTAAATGGCACTGCAACTGTTATGGATAGGCCCATCAGGCGCACGACTTGTTCGTCCCGTCACTTACCCCGACAGTATTAAAAAAAGCTTTTTGTGATCGGCTTAATGCAACTCAGTGTCAATAAGTGTGGTGACTCCCTAATAGGTGCTGTCCTTAGGTCAATGGTGTTGTCAGAGGATCTTAAAATACTTACCAAGTGACTGAAAAACAGGTAGGTGCATTCATATCAGGATCATAGAGCAGAGCGCTGGTGTTGCCAGCCTCTCTAGCAAGCAGCTCGACATCAAACAGTCTCTCTAGCACTGTGCGCTCACTGGCCACCCAGCTTAGACCATCTAGAGCCTTAAGAAAAAGAAATCTGTGATTTAAGAAAAACAGTAAACAAAAGTAATAATTGTTAATACAAAGAATCAACACATAAAAATCCTTCGATCTGACAAGACTCGAAACTGTATGCCAAACTAGGGCCACCACTCTACCAAGTGAGGTAACAGATCGTGGTCGATCTGACAGGACAAGTAGAGCGGTGACCCTAGTACGGTATCAGATAGAGATCGAAAGAATATATCTATGGGAGTCATAGTAATAGTAACTGTTTTTATTGAATCTAGAGATTCAATAAAAAACAATATTACAAAAGTAATATTTAATATTTTCAATATTATAAAGCTATGAGGTTTCGTCCATGGAATGAAACTCAATATTTAGTAGCAGTAGAGGTCCTTAATATAAAAAGAGTTCGTCCAAGAAATACTGCCACCTTACCTATTTCTGCCGCCAAGCAGTAACGTGAGCATTACTGTGTTCCGGTTTTGAAGAGTAAAGGTGCTGGTAAAATTACAGGCATATGGTACTTATCAACTTATGTCTCAGGGTCACGGGCGCAGTGGCAGTACACCTCAAACCTTTCTGATTTAAAGCTTTAAAGTGCAACTGTTATGGACACGCGTGTCGCTTATTACTAGGTACACGACTTGTTCGTCCCGTCACTAGGTATGATAAAAAAAACTCACTCTTTCGAAGAAAGCCGCCAAGAATCGCGATAAAAGGGCGTGTCTCGATTCCACTTCTCCTAAACCACCAAGAGTCGGTGACGACAGTTGTTTATACACAGTTCTGTGAAATCGGAAACAGTAAGGGAATAGTTAAGTAATTAATAAAAAAGATGCTTTAACAACGCAGATACAAATGTTGATTTAAATAAATGAACCGTGACCATGGGACCTGTAAAGGGCCCGAAACGTCGGTTTGTTTGAAAAAACGCAATTTAAATCCTGAAAAATAGTTACATTTCCTAAATGAATGAAATTGTGTTCCCATTGCGGAGTGCTTAGAATGCCGGCAGCTGTTTGTCCTCTATATACAAACCTGAGTTGTGGAGCGCATACCAATCTGCAAGCTTCTAGATTTCCAGCTAAGGACCTCGCATCAACGTCGCTATTCCTAAAACAACATTTTGAATAATTACATTTTTACAATACCCTACGTTTATGTATATGTGTGGGTACGTAATATGAAAAACTAAATGTAATATAAAGTTGGATTTTCAAATAGACGACTCTTGGTCACCAATTGTCCTGACGTTAAGTGACTATATGGCTGATGCAGTTACGCGTTTGTTTGATAAATCATAATAATAATACATTTATTTCAGAAAATTTCACATATCTATATGTGTCAGTAACAATGGTCTTAGGAGTTATGTTAGTAACTTTAGAACAGAAGGAAAGAAAAAGAATAATTGTTTATTCATTTTATACATTATATGATTCAGCACATAATACAATACAATTAGGCAACACTTCGCACATGAAATCAGATACCGTCGTAACTCTAAGTAGTGGAATTGGGAAAACAAGCACATAGAACATTCGTAAGGTTCGCTGGTTAGTTCCGTGGCTTAGTTAGCATAGCGTCTAGCACGGTTTGCTAGAAGACGCTGCGCTGGTTTGGAATATCTCTATATCGAAGAAAGTTTTTCTAAGTGTTCGATCTTTGTATTAATAATTATAATAAGGATGGACTGTTACGAAAGCAAATGTACAGACCATAAGGGTAGGTTAAGTGAGGTGGGGTGCTTGAAAGTGGCCTCCCCGCAACGACGTAATATCTGGCGTACCCTGGGCAACAATCGACGAGTTCGTTACGCCGATTGACAAATGTTTTCACGACAATGGCACTATATTGTGTACCACCGATACAATTAGAAGGGTCGGCATCATAATGAGTATATCTTCAAAATAACCTGATCAGCATAAAGTTTCCTGCGCACCATAAAGGCTACGAGTGACCATCCAACTGCCACTAGGTATGCATTGTGGAAACGGAAAAATCCCCTACCACCTGGTTTCATCGTACCTCAAAAGCAACTACCACCAGGTTGCGACCTGCGGTAGCCCGTGTGGAAGTTCTAAAATCGCCTTCGCACTCAGGTAGGACGCTGCAGAGACTCGATGTGTAAATGGGGTTTCAAGGATACTAGTCAACCCCAATGTGACTGCGGTGCTTCAACACAGTCCATGCAGAACTTATTGTTGTGCCTCCTCCTACTACCTGTACGAGGGAATATCTCTACGCGGCCACGGCAGCGCAGTCAAAGTAGCAACGCTCTAAAATAAAAGAAGTATCGACACGATAAGAAGAAAGCTGCAGAAAGGCTATAACTTACAATGACATGGTAGCAAAACGACTAGATATCAAAATGACCATATCGTTAAATGTAGCAAATTAGGTGAAAAAAATTAGTTAAAAACAAAAAAGGTAGCAAAATAACTAGATTCTGTTATTGTTTTTTCAAAGTGTACTTTGTACTTAAACTGTAGTTTGGTTTAGTATCATCATACTGTTATGTATGAATGTGTGGCTGCGCCCACCACCACAGTTGCATGTTTAACATTTAACAGTGGCGACGTGCTACCCGCAATCACAAAAAAAACGCGTGCAAAATGTCGAATATTAGTGCTCAATCACAATACACAGACGTGGAAAACGTACAAAGGTCGTATTGAGCAATATTTCGTTGCAAATGATTTCAATAAATCCACGAATCCCGCGAAGAAAAGAAGGGCGATCCTACTCAGCGTACTCACAGAAAGTACCTACAAGCTAGCGACGGACTTCACGGACTAAAAAATTAAACAAAATTTAGAGTAACAAGAAGAGAGGAAGGGTAAGTACTCTTAAACAATACCTTCCATGTACACAATGTGCATAATACTCCTCTTGAAACACAATCACCGACATGCCAGTTCCCGTACACACTTTGGGTAAAACTTGAGTAGGTGACCCGATAACTTTGTCCAATAGCCAGCGACCCAATAACACAGATAAGTAAGCTGACCACCACGCGATCGTTGCGATTATCCATTTATATCCCCGACTTTGCGGTAGAGAAGATTGCCAGGGCTGCATTATCTGAAACGAGCAGAAATTTACGCTCAAAAGATTCCTTGATTAACTTAAACGTGTCGATGAAAAATATAGAATCAAGTTAACCTATTAAGATAATAGGAATTTCAGTGGCAGTAGAGCTCCTTGTCAAACAGTTCGCCCAAGTAAGTACTGCCACCTTACCTATTTCTGCCTCCAAACAGTAATGTAAACATTATTGCGTTCCGGTTTCGAATGGTATGGATGCTGGTGAAGGTACAGGCACATGGGACTTGTTGTGAACGTTTCGGGTATTTTTCCGGTCACGGCTGATAGAGATGGTAAAGTTAATAACAATATAAACCGAAAAAAAGTGTCAATTCCTATTAATTTTTACCTGTAAAATTACAAGTGTTAAAGTGACAGTGTATCCAGGAGAGGCTCTTCTCTTCGTTTGAATAGAACTCCATTCTTTAGCTAACATCATTGCTCTCCAGCTGTTATACTTATCTGCTATCGTAGAGTCCACTAAAAAATGTAATTACATTATTTGTAATGAAATATCACGCTGGTTTCGACTTATTTAGTTACAACAATAAAGTGCTTTGTATATTTCACATTATACTGAATCTTTTCAATATGAAAATAAGTTAGTAGCAGTAGAGCTTCTTGTGAAAACGTTCGTCTAGGGAAGTATTTCTGCTACCAAGCAGTAGTGTGAACATTACTTGCACATGGGACTTATCAACTTATATCTCAGGGTGACGGGCTCAGCGGCAGTGCCCCTCAGATCTTTATGATATAAAACTCTAAGTGGTACTGCAACTGTTACGGCCAGGCGTGTCGCTTACCATCAGGCGCACGACTTATTCGTCACGTCACGACTGAAAATCAGCGTCTCTCTCGCCGGAGATAGACTTTT
Source organism: Hyposmocoma kahamanoa (assembly GCF_003589595.1). Taxonomy (NCBI): domain Eukaryota; kingdom Metazoa; phylum Arthropoda; class Insecta; order Lepidoptera; family Cosmopterigidae; genus Hyposmocoma; species Hyposmocoma kahamanoa. Next base: position 5,996,528 of record NW_020653852.1, on the reverse strand, counting down.
TGCTGAGTCGTCTCCTTTTCCTCTTTTGTGTCACTTTGCATTCTTATTTATAGATTATTTAATAAATAGCTATCAATTTAATGTTATGTTTATAATTTAGGGATGTAAAGTGACTTAAATGTGCGAATAAACGTTTTTCTTTCTTTCTTTCTTTCTTTCACTTCGATATTACAAAAAAACTTGAAATATACAGGAAAGGTACAATAAAAGCGTAAATACTAGAAAGTAAAACTAAGATTAAATTATATGAATAAAATTGGGTCAAGTAAATGATGCTGACAGCGTTCCCCCTTTGTATGGCCATGGTAATGCGTTGGATAAGGTAACTGCCGGCCCTTGGGTTTTCCAGACAGTCTATTAATTATTTAGATATTATATATTTATAGGCAGTTTCTCACGTCATAAGGAAGAATGGACATTAAGCCTACCGCGCTGGTCCAGTGCGTGTTGGTGGGTCTTCAATTACCACGTTTGTTTTTCAGCAGGGTGACGTTGACTTGAGGTTCACAAGATACCTATCGATTACATAGGCCTATCGATTACATAGGCCTAACGATTATGACATAACGTAAATAAATAGTCTTTGAATGAGAATAATGTACTAATTGACAACTATTATCTAAGACCTATGGCAACAAGCAGACTACAATACGGAGCCTTATATATATAATTTTGATGAGATATATATATATATATATATCTTCAAAGATGAGCATCTCGAGTAATGCACCCCTATATAGCCTTGATGACTTGAATGTTTATATATAATAAAAGACTGGCCTGACATAATAGAGAACTATGGAAGTCGAGAAGAGGGGCCTTTGTCCAGCAATGGGACAAGACACGCTTATGAAATAACAATATATAGAATAATATGGACATTTAATTTTTTTAAGATCACATTCTACACTTGAAGGCAATAAAGGAATAACCACTACGGACATCCCTCTAAAATCTGGGAAAAAAAGGTGCGAGATATGTATTGATGGTCGCAAAGTCGGCTTTTAAAAAAGCAATTTATTTCGTCGCAACAGAGTTGTTTTATCGGAAAAAGTTATTTTATAACACTAATTATCTAATTACAAATAATTGAAATAAGGTATACATAAAAGGTTAGTACATTGTGTTAAACATAAAAATCGAATAATTATTAACATAAATAGATATGGACTCTTCATAACAAAGATTGTTCGGTTTGACAACAACATGCTTAAAAAGATGACAGTCATTGACCTACTACATGAGAATATATCATTTATATTCTACGCATATTTGTATTGAACGATCTGACATGGCAAGAACATAATTGTACGATCGACACAACATGTATAATCGTCCATTTTATGAGATTTTTTTCTTAGGTAAACAACGATAATAACTAAGAAAATTGAACCTTATTCAGAAACTTTCAGAATCAAATTAAAAAGACAGAGGTCTAATTGCCCCTAAAGCATAAAAGCCCCACATTGATGGAACACTAAATCAGTACCCGTCATCTTTGGATCGTCACCAATGCCACGTAGAACCAGCCACTTTAGCTTTTGAATTATATTAGGGCAAATTGCGAAAATAACTATTTTACTTTGACTCATAATGAGGTTTACAAGTACGGTGGTCTCTTTACCGACTTCAAAAAAGAATGTTCAATTGGACTGTATTTTTTGTGTGTATGTTCCATGAATACTCCAACATATCTAAATCGATTTTTATGATTATTTTTTGCTGAAAAGGGGTACTACAGTATTGGTCCTATTAAAATTTGAGGAAAATATTCCACTTCTAAGGGTGGCAATTTAGGGGATGAATCCGGTTCATTATTTCAATAAAACTATACAAATTGATGTAATTCCCAACGTTTTAAGGTCGGTTTATGATTATGTAATAAGTTAGTTAATTTATGCACCCAGGTTCCTTATTTTTTTTTAAAGCCCCATACTAGGGATATATACACAAATAGACAACTACAAATTACATGCAAACTCACGAGAGAAATAAATGTAGGCCATACAACTATTTCAGCCACCGATGCAGTCATATTTCTACTTGTAAAAGATCTGTAACTGGCTCTCAGTTCTTATTGTCATTACATAATTTAGTTTTAAGCTGTTGTTAAGCTTTACATTAAGTTTCCTTTTATATATATAAAATAAATAAACTTACATTTCAAGGGAGGATTGTATTCAGCCCAATTCAAAAAAAAGATATCATTCTGGCACTGATTCCAATTAACCCACACTACTTTCAAGGCCTGAAAATAAAAATTGTCAACATACCAATTTGTAAAATAACACATAAAATAATTTATCTACTATGCACTTACTTTTAATGATACAGAAGAATAAACAAACGCCCTTATCATATACTCTTCCGATTTCGACAACGGCAAAGTAATTCCCAAGGTGCCAGCCTCAGCTGCTAACGCATGTAGAGCCGAAAATAGAGCTGCCTGCCACAAAAATATCCGTTAGATTTAATTATTCATACAAAGTCGAACACAAAGAAAACTTCCTTCGATCTGACAGGACTTGCGTCTGTGCCATACCAGGGCGACAATATTTGCCTCACTGTTTCCTTTGTGTTCGATCTTTGTATTAATGACAAATTAGTGGAGTAATTTTACAAATAAGAAATTAATATCATGGCAGAAAAAAAACATCATAATTTTCATTGCAATTGATGTTACAACATCCCTTAGATTTCTCGTTAATCATTTATCTTTTCCCTATATCCTACAGCTTACTCTATATGTAGTAGGTAAAGTCTTACCAATAGGTAATTAAAATATTCAGTTTATTTGTAGATTTAGCCTATTACACTAGAGGTGCAAATTTTCTATAACTTTGTATGATATGATATCATTACGTAGCACAGCACACGAGAACCGTGACCGTTTCCCAGCAATCTCGCCGCTTGTGTGATATCCGATACGTGTTCACAATAATAAACAAGATAAACATTATGGAAATCTAGAAATCAGAAAGCATTTTATATTACACCGTATTTTATTTACTTACAAAATAGATTGCATCTGCGACGCACCCTGCAAGTATGGGTATTAGAGAGAAATGCTGACCCCCTCTGCGCACAGTGCCCCGCCATTGCACCGCTGCGTATGCCGCTAGTAGAGCGCCTAGGACTCCACCCCAAATCTAAGGATACAATTGCGTTTTTTTTGGAACAAATATTTGCTCATATCTGAAATGTGTTACATAATTTACATCCGATAAACTGTACGATGACATCACTTAAGCGATGAAAGCGCAATCGAAAAGATTATTTCCCGACTCGTTAAATATTATGTGGGTAAGGTACAGATCTTAATATAAGGGTGTGTAATTATTTAATATTTTTAACCTAACGCTCATCTAATATTTCATTTGAACTTTTTTCATTTAATAATTTATATTGATGCTGGAAAGGTAAAACGTCTAATGTGCATTTGGAAAATATTCCAAGAGAAAGATTTAAAGTCATTTTTTTAAAAAAAAAAAAACATTATTCTAATTTTATTTGTTATATAGAGAACTAGAAAGTTTCAGCTTTTACATATAAGAAATAAAATTAAGCTTTTATTTTTTTTCTTCTCTCTTTGGTAATATTTTCCAAATGCACACTAAACGTTATATTTTTGCAGTGACGACATAAATTTACATTCTATCATTTCATTTTCGATGACAATCTGTAATCCTAACACCTCAGTTTACATAACTTAATATATTATTAAACTGAAATAAATAAATTTGGCCTAAAACATGTTCGGAAACGCAAACATATCTGCTTTTTCATATACTAACTTAAACCTAACATACTAAAGGAGTGTGGGGCACTTTAAGGTAAATACCTCGTAAAAATTATCTAAATTTACAATTATATAAAATTGTTCTTATATAAAAAAGCTTTCTGTAAACTGTAAATATTATAACAAACGAGATTTCAAGTGAAATTATAATAAATGAGCGTTATATCCATTGACTTACAAATAAATGGACGACGGGTCTAATACAAAAACCACGAAAAAAATGTCGCAAGTCAACCTATTCGAAATTTAAATTGTTATGTCATCGCAGTATCGCGCTGTCCGTAGAACAAATGAAGACTAAAGCGGAGTGTCGCGCTCTGTATACGATTTTAGCGCCTTACAAGTGCGGACACTTTTTAGCGCGGACCCGACGTCCATATAATTGTAAGTCAATGGTTATATCTATTAAAATTAACAAATGACAAATGAGGCGCACCCCTTAATATAAATAACAGCCCACATAAAACAAGGTCACGGCGTATTTTGAGAAAATAGAGATAATTTATCAACGTTAAATCAGCGGTTAAGGGTGCCGGATACTGTATGTAAAGGTCTCAGTGGTCTTAAAATAGTACTAGAGGAATTACTCACTACTCGCATCAGAAACAAATTTAGAAAAGACCGTTTCAGAATTTGACTCTAATGGGAGGAACGCAATTGTGAAAAAGTCATTTACGTCTCGAGGCTTAATAAATAAATATAAAAAACAAAACACACTCTAATAGCTCCGCACTAGGAAAACCCTATATCGCGGATATTTAGCAATTTAGATTGCTAAACTAGACTGGACTGCCACGCATGAGATCCCGGGTTCGATTCTCGTGCCGGGAGAAATGTTTGTACACCTTACATTTATTTCTCTCGTGAGTTTGGGTATAATCTGTGGTTTTCTATTATTTGTGTCCATGGCACCCGCGATACAGGGTTTCCTTAGTGCGAGGCCATAAATGTGTGCGCGTTAAAATAAAATCAATGGATTGAAGTCTATAAAATTTTATATAAAAATAAAGAAATATTCACCAAGACTTGGCAGTATGGTTACAAATCTTTACCTTTTTCTTTACAGAAACAGTGGAAAAAATAGGTATTTTCAAAGTATACCAAAACACGCGAAAACGCTATAATTTTAGGTAACAAATAATGTAGGTCATAGTAGCAATAGACAATCAACAAAAACTATGTCCTTCACAGTTGAACTGATATCGAAAACGTTATTTTGTGGCGCGTGTTCTGAGTAATTCTATTACTAGGTATTCTGCCCTCGGAACGAAAAAAGGCACCACTGCTGTATAAAGTACGCATAGTTGTGCCTTTTTTCATTACGAGGGCAGTATTCGTGTACTGTGGGGTGCAGGAAGTGAACCCCCATAAGTGTGGTTCTAAAACAATCATCGAGTGCCTTACGCCGATGGGTAAATCTCTTCACCACTATATATAATTAGAAGAAGATTATTATATTGAGTGTTACGTTTTAGAAGCAGTAGGGCTCCTTGCGAAAAGGGTGCCTCCAGGGTAGTACTGCCACCTTGCCTATTTCTACCGCCAACCAGTAATGTGAGCATTACTGCGTTCCGGTTTTGAGGGGTGCTAGTGAAATTACAGGCACATGGGACTTGTCAACTTATGTCTCAGGGTGTCAGGCGCAGCAGCAGTGCCCCTCAGATGTTTGCGATTTAAAGCTCTGAGTGGCATTGCAACTGTTATGGACAGGCGTGTAGCTTACCATCAGACGCACGACTTGTTCGTTGGTTGCGTCACTTGATATGATTAAAAAAAATTAACGGACACGCCTGTCCATGACAGTTGCATTAACTCAGCTTTAAATCGAGAAGATCTGAGGGGTACTGACAGGTGTCTGACATCTTCATTCAATTACGATAAACCTTGAACTTGCTTATAGACAGCAACCCTTTTCTTGGAGGAGACTTGATTTACAAGATGTATGCAGGATTATTTGTAAAATCAGGATTTTAAGCTTACTGTCAATATGTCTAAATGGTATTATAATAGGCAAAGTAGTTTTCGAGTTATTAAGAATTTTATGGAAACGGTAATTAGATCTTATTACCGTAGCCATTGGAAAAAAGAAAGAAAGAAAGAGAAAATTAAAATTATAGTTAGTTATATGTTGATAGTTGTTCTTATAAATTGTTGTTTTTATGTTTTCTTATAAATGTTTGAACTTTCTAATTACCGTATCCATGGCTACGGTAATTAGATCTAGTAGCTATAAAATATTTGTGTTTCAATAACTCGAAAACTACGTTGTTTTTTCCAATGCCATTTAGACGTATTGATAGTTTAACTTAAAGTTATTCTTATTTAAACATTATTGGATATAATAAGCGAGAAAAAACAATGGCTACGGTAATTAGGCTGAGAACACCGAATGTGAGAATGGCCGGGGGGTGATAGTCATCGGGGAAGGCGCTTGCATCTTTGAACTTACTACCTTACTATCAAATACAGATCTAAATTAGATTTTTTTAGTAGATAGTAGTATTTTACAAATAATCTTGTATATGAGTGCTGTATGATATAGCCTTAAGCTGGATTTACATTTGTCTGACGTGCCATGTCGTGACGCGTCAGAACGGCATCAGATTCGTACATTTAATATGGTCAAATTTATATTAGTGTGTCGCGGTCTGACGCATCACGACACGAGACTTCAGACAAATGTAAATCCGGATTTACACTCAGAGGTTTAGGGAAACACCCAAATGTAAACAAACCGTAATGAAATATTTTATGTGGTACCTTGGTCACTTATTGTAAAATTATAATGAACTTTTTGAAAACGGTTCTAATTTATATTACTATTTTCCGGTAATGGACAACATTTCGAAGTACCGATTTATAATAGTACTAAATATATAATTAACCGAGTTCAAAAAAGGAGGGGCTTCTCAATTCGACTGCATGTTTTTTTTATGTATGTTACGCGATAATTCGGGCATTTGTTAACCGATTTTGATGATTGCTTTTTTTTGTTGGAAAGAGGGGTATTTTTAATAAAAAATAAGTGCTCATTTGAACTCCATCTCACTTGATGGGAAGTGATGATGACATCGACGATGTAGCATGCACACCTAAATAATGCCTATTCACTCTCGCCGTGAAAAGGTCCAAGTTATAGCGTTCGGGGAAAATAAGTCCGCAGATAGGGAATTCCACTCTCTAGCTGCTCGTCATATAAACGTGGAAGCGAAACGCTTCGTACGAATGCTGGGAATATTCACAACATAGAGGTGGAGTCCCAGCCTACATCTAGTCTCCCGATGATGGAAAGGGGAAGGCGGAATCAAATTATGCAATTCCATCGCACACTCTCCGTGATATATCCTGTAGAATAGGGTACCTCGGTAGTAGTCCCGTGAAATTTGAAGAAGATATACCACCTCTAGGGGATGCATCCGGATTTACGCAGTTTCCGATAACCGATTTCAATAAAACTTGGCAAACAGATGTAATACTAGAACTTTCATGTCCACTTGCACTAAACCTAGGTACGTCTTAAACCAAAAATTGCAATGCAAAAGACACTCTTAATACATTGTGTTAAGAGTGTCTTATCAATTTAAGCATTGGTTTAAGACATACTTAAGTTTAGTGCAAGTGGACATCAGTGTTTTTAGTACTCTGTACTGATATTATATAATTATAATATTTAAATAAAGATGTTTCATGACACGTATCACAACTTTCTTACGATAACCAACCTAAAATCTAGCCTTTAAAAAAGATGACATCTAATAATATGTGACCGTATTAAACAGTACACTAAACAGTAAACGACGTGTGAAACTCACTACTAAATATTATATTTGACCGGTTAACTAAGTGACAGCTGAAGTTTGTTTACTTTTGGTTAATTACTTATTAGAAGACACTATTAATCTTAGGGTCGTATTCTAGAACTGTACTCAACGCTCAGGTCAGGATTGCACTGGAAACACAAGTACTGGAAATACGACCCTAATGGCAAGGACTTGAGTATGATTTCGAGTGCATTAAGTCATACTCAAATCCTGACTTGAGCATAGAGTAGAGTTCTAGAATACGTCGTATATATATATATATATTAATTTTAATGTCACACACCTCCAGTCCACGTATCACTTCAGCGCTAGGCATTTCATGTTCCACTTTCAAAGTCATTGTGACTGCATGTGATAAAAGAGACATTGTATCGTATTGAACTTCAACAGTCACCTGTAGTCGTAATGAACCGGATTTGCTTTTATCGCGTTCAATTCTGAAATAAAAATCGAAATGGGTAATTATCAGGTTATTTTTTTCTTCCTAATTTCTGTGGTAATTTTATTATTGAAATATTTTAGAATATTATTATGAAGTATTATTTAAAATTCCAATGTAGTACCTTGAACAAATCTAGCAATATTCCAATTGTTGAAAACTATACACGAATGTATTGATAAGAGGTGTAATGTATCAGCAGTTTTTACTGACATGTCGAAGGCATTTGACTGTATACATCATGACATACTACTAAACAAAATGGAAAGGTACGGAATTCGCGGGAAAGCGCTAGATTGGTTGACATCATATTTAATTGACAGGCAGCAATGTACCGAAGTGACATATTTTTGTAATAAAACGAACACCATGATCAGTAGTAGATCCGCCTACAGGAAGAATAATAGAGGCATCCCCCAAGGTAGTATTCTGGGACCACTTCTCTTTCTGTTTTACATTAACGATCTTCCAAGGAATACTAGTAAACAAATTGTATTATTTGCCGACGATAGCACTGCTGTTATAAAGTGCGAAGAAAAAGAGCAATACGAATATGACATTAATAAAACTGTAAGTGACATCATAGGATGGATGAATAGAAATGGTCTTAGTATAAATCTGGCAAAAACTAACATCATGCAATTTCACTCGTCCAAAAGATTACCGATCGACTTAAACATTTCTTTTAATTTTGTCAATATAGAACAAGTGAAACATACAAAATTTCTGGGCCTTATCCTTGACAGCAACTGCAACTGGAAAGAACATGTTGAGAGCTTGTGTAACAAACTGTCTCTGTTTATGTACCCATTGCGAAAATTAGTACAGAATGCGTCTGTGGATGCGGCTTTAACAGCTTATTTTGGGTATATACAGTCGGCCATAAACTACGGTATAATTTTTTGGGGAAACTCTGTAGAGTTTATGCAAGTATTTAAGATGCAAAAACGCTGTGTACGTATTATTTGCGGTGGGTCTCAAATGGATTCGTGTAAGCCATTTTTCGACAAGTGCAAAATATTACCCTTACCCTGCCCGTATATTAAGGAGGCTGCTGCATTTATCCAGAAACATCCGTCCTATTTTGAAATCGCTAATAAAAGGAACCATAGAAACTTAAGACATGGGCATAGAATGGTTTTCTCGGGCAATCATACCTCAGCATTTTACCACAGAAGCTTTTACGTAATGTCGGTCAAGATATACAACAGCATCCCGAATGAATTTAAGAAATTCGAGTATGTAAAATTTAAAAATGTTCTTAGTAACTCTTTTTTTTTTTTTTTTTTTTTTTTATACCTGACAGGCAAATGACCCCACTCCACCTGATGTTAAGTGGAAAGTGGTATCCAAACGCGAAGGAACCTAGTGCAGCGATGGAATCCTCACTGCACTAGCCGCCTCCACCCTGCCTGCCTACAATATGCCTCTTCACGCCTCGTTTGAAGGACCCCATATCATAAGAGGGAGGGAAGACATGTGCCGGAAGGGAGTTCCATTTGTCAACCGTGCGGCAGAGAAAGGAGCCACCGAACCTTTTAGTACGCGATGGAATGCGGCAGGTAGTGAAACGGTGACTACGAAGGCCAGCACGCGTGCTTCTGAGCAGGAACGGGGAAGGGGGGATGAGGTTGAACAGCTCCTCAGAGCACTCACCATGGTACATGCGGTAAAAGGCGTTAAGCGATGCAACATCTCTACGCAGTTGCAGAGGTTCAAGGCGTGATGAGACCTCTTCGTCGCCTATAATTCTAGTAGCACGACGCTGTAATTTATCCAAGGCATCGAGTAGGTACTTGGCGGAGCCGTCCCACAAGTGCGAACAATACTCAACGCAAGACCGGACCTGTGTTTTGTACAGCAGGCATAACTGGTCCGGCGTGAAAAAACGTCGCACCTTGTTCAGGACTCCGAGTTTCCGTGAGGCTGTTTTGATCACAGATTCGATGTAGCTCCTTGGATTCAAATCACAGCAGATTTCCATACCGAGCAAGGTGAAACTGCTCCGAGGTGAAAGTGCTGTGCTCATCAGAGAAGGCATGGGAAGGAACGGCGACAATTTTGTTGTTAACGCGCAAACCTGTGTTTTCTTGGCGTTGAACTCAACAAGATTACTGGATCCCCATGCAGATATGAGGTCCAATATCCTATTGAGCTCAACGACAAGATCAGATCGCTCTCTGTCAGTATCGGCGCGCCCAGCTGCGGGGAATCCATGATATCCCCCATGAACAGTGCTATCATCTGCATAACAATGAATATTCCCAAGTGGAAGCATATCATTGATATGCAGAAGGAAAAGCGTGGGAGATAGGACGGATCCCTGCGGTACGCCGGCGTTCACATTCACGAACCTCGAAATGCTGCCGTCAGAAACGACGCGAATTCTCCGCTCACGAAGGAAATCGGCAATCCAGCTGCATAACTGGGCTGGCAAACCGTACGCCGGGAGCTTGGAGAGAAGAGCTTTGTGCCAGACCCGATCGAACGCTTTGGCTATATCGAGGCTAACAGCCAACGATTCGCCACGTTTGTCTATAGCCTCACCCCAAATATGCGATAAGTACGCTAGAAGGTCACCCGTTGATCGTTTCGGACGAAACCCATACTGCCGATCATTAATTATGGAGTGATCTTCTAGGTATTGGGTCAGTTGTTTATTAAGGATCCGCTCTAAAACCTTGCATATTATGGAAGTAATGGCTATGGGACGGTAATTATGCGGGTCTGATCGGTCGCCTTTTTTGGGAACTGGTTGCACATTAGCCTCTCTCCAAGAGTCCGGCACACGACCTGAAGAGAGCGACAGACGATACAGTCGCGTTAGCACGGGAGTCAACTCAGCTGCGCAATTCCTAAGTACAATCGCTGGGATACCATCAGGACCACTAGCTTTCCGGACGTCGAGAGACTGCAGCTGCGTACGCACATCGCATTGTCTGATACGAATATCAGACATCGTGTAGCCACAGTGAGGTAGAGTTGGTGGCTGTGCGTTACAGTCGTCGAGACAGGAGTTAGCCGCAAACAGATTTGCCAAGAGGTCGGCTTTATCTTGCGGCTTGTGGGCTAGATTGCCGTCAGAATATCTCAGCGGTGGCAGCGAGGGCTGGCAGAAGTTCGACGCAACGGCTCTGGCCAGACGCCAGTAGCTACGACTACCTGTGGGATGCGTCAAGAGTTCTTGGCCAACTCGTGCGACGCGCTGAGCATCCGCTCTGATGTACGCTCTTTTGCAAGACCTGGTGGCATTATTGTAGGCTGTTTTAAGTGAGTTCGTATTGGGATCGTCTGAAGCTAGACCCCTGATCCAAGCGCGGTATGCAGTCTGTTTGTTCTCAACAGCCACAGCACACTCGCGGTTGAACCAGCGGTTGCGCCTCCCTTTACTGACGAGATCCGAATGCGGGATGTAGTATTCCATCCCGATTAAGATCTCATCAGCAACGGCAGTCGCGCTAGCTGTTGGATCCACCTCACTAAAACAGCGCTGCCGCCAGGGAACGGATGCAAAATAGTCCCGCATACCGTCCCAATCTGCCGACGCATAATGCCAAATGCGGCGTTTAGCCACAGTAGGTGGTGGTGGCAGTAACGTTGCCACTTTAGTGGATATCAAGCAGTGATCCGAAGTGCCCAGAGGGGCTTGGACCACCACCCGATATCCAGCCGGGCGAGACGTCAGCAGAAGGTCCAACAAAGAGGGCGCGTCACCAACCCTATCTGGAATCCGGGTGGGCTGATTCACCAGTTGGGTTAAATCGTGTGTGAGAGCGAATGTGTGGGCAGTTCTTCCAGCATGGTCAGTTTTAGAGGAACTTAACCACGACTCGTGGTGAGCATTGAAGTCCCCTAAAAACACCAATTCCGCTGTAGGAAACTGCGCCTGCGCGTCATCTGCTTTTCGCGCGTCAACTGGTTGAGTACTAAACTTTATTATAGTGTACAAGAGTTTTTTGTCGATAATGACAAATTTGGTGACTAGCGTTGTGACATGTTTATTAATAATTGTTTTTTTTTTCATATTGTAATTCAATTCAATTTAATTTTAATCTGTGACATTTAATAATATTGTACACCTTATCTGGTAAACTATAGAGCACAAACCAATGTAATATTTTAAGATCATATGTAATTACCTATAGTTATGCAATAAATATATTCTTCTTATTCTGAAATATTATAAATATTACTCAATAGAGTACTTTTTAATACCGTATAGTGCGCCTTGTAAAATAGCTTGTCTAGGGAAGTACTGCCACCTTTGCTATTTCTGCCGCCAAGTAGCAATGTGAGCATTACTGCGTTGCGTGTCCCATGTGCCTGTAATTTCACTGGTACCCCTCAAAACCGGAACGCGATATTGCTCTCATTACTGCTTGGCGGTAGAAATAGGTAAGGTAGCAGTACTTTCCTGGACGAATTCTTTCACAAGGACCTCTATTGCATGCTTTGATATAAATAAAATTTCCTTAAAAATATTTTTTTTATCCGGATCTAATAAGGAAGCGCTCTGTAATATACATCTACAAGTATAATAATATCGGTTATCTATATAGTGCACTTGAATACAATGACATAAACTTACTTTAGTCGCACCAACAATGTACGTAGATATACGGTACTAGTAATGTTGGCTGTAATCAACATGTAGTTGTCGATTAAGAAGTATCTTCTGAACTTGTTATTAGGCCATATGTCTTTCTGAAATAGTAAAACGCATATATGAAGTCACACGTTGATGTTTTTAGTGGGGAAATGTTGATTTAGTACCCTTAAGGACCGTTTACACGGGGCCAATCGACGAGCCATTCCATTAAGCCCAACCATTATTGGCGTGGTGCAAATAGAGATAATCCATTATGGAGTGTCTCCAGACCAGTGATAAAGACAATCCACTAAATTAGAACGATTTCAAATTTTTCGGGCCAATATCTTCCCTTAGCACACGTGCATTGAGTTTTTTTTATAATATCTTGTGACAGGACGAACATGTCGTGCGCCTGATGGTAAGCTACACACCTGTCTATAACAGTTGCAGTGCTACTCAGAGCTTTACATTGCAAAAGGGGCACTGCTACTGCGCCCGTTACCCTGAGACATAAGTTGACAAGTCCCATGTGCCTGTTAATTTCCCCAGCACCCTTACCCTTCAAAA